>NW_012130083.1:131744-134243 GCF_000143395.1 Atta cephalotes
ATATATATATATATATATATATATATATATATATAATTGTTATTTATATATATATATGTGTGTGTGTGTGTATATATATCTTCAACCGCAATGTTTGTACATACTGCTTATCTCAATTTGTACAAGACATTACATTATCTTAGTTGAGTGTTTCATCAAGCTGAAGAAATTCAAGAAATCATATCTTGATTTTGTCTTAAATTAAGACAAGACTAAAACAAGAAATTTGAAATTGATTTCAAGACAAGAAATTATTATCAAGACCAAGATTTCTTGACAATAAATCAAGAAATTCCAAGAAATTTCTTGAATTTCCGTGATAGTTTTTATTTTTAATACCTTATTATTTTAATATTTTATTATTTTATTTCTGATTTGAAAAGTTTTGAATAAGTAAGGTTTCAATATTTTCAATTGTATTTATTGGTATTTATAACAGGTTATATAGAAATGTATATATTCATACATTTTCATTAAATAGCAAAATAGCATATGAGCAGAGTGTAAATCGATTATTGAAAAAGTGAGGTCCCTGATCTAATCAAATTAAATTATATTTACCGATATATCATTGATGTATCAGATATTAACCTTTACATTTATATAAAGGAATATATATATATATAAAATTAATATTGCGAGATTACTTGCAAAAGTAAATATTATGTATAAATATATTATGTATAAATATATTGCGTACTACTTCTACTAGTAGTATCAATTAAATCAGGAATGATTAAAATATATAGTAATTATAATAATAAGAATTATACCTAATAATCTTAGGAATTTAATAATCTAAATAGTTATATTTGGTAGTAATCTCATGATATTAAAAATGATAATTTGAGAAATATTTTTAATCTTTATTAATAGATTTGTGCATAATAGACATTATAGCTTTTAAACCATGAATTTAAACATAGTAAACTACGAGACGACTCGACATTCAATTTTTCTATGTTTTCTTATTATTTCTTACGACGTGACGTAATCAAAGACCACGCCAAGGGCTCTGCTTAAAAAACCAAGAAATTTCAAGAAATTCAAGATTCTTGAATTCAAGACAAGCAATACAATGTCAAGAAATAGTCAAGACAAGAAGAACGAAATTTCTTATCTTGAAAATCAAGATAAAACAAGAAAACAATGTTCTTTAAGACAAGAAATCTTGTCTTGATGAAAGTCACTATACAAATTAAATCATCATAATTGATAAACTATATTTGAAAATACATGATGTACATTTCGTATAATTAAAGACAATTTAACAATGGTCTGCGCGTTTCGTAACATTGTTTGCAAAAATTTTCCTATAAATTTTCCTATATGACGATTATTTCTTACAAAGAGTACATGCAACATCTGTAATCAATTAGACCGTTCTCCGATTATGTCCCGGACTCGTCTGACACTGGTGAACGTGTCACGCGGAACCCGCTCGCGTCACTCGCTTACTTTTAGGGTCGATGCAATGTGCCGTTCTCGCGGAGGCAATTGCATTATACGTAAATCGCACTGTGGTGCTGTGGAGAGACCTTGAGCGATTACCGACACGGTACTGACCGGTATAGCCGCTACCTCGGTCAGGATATTGAAATTAAAATATTACTGTGTCGATCGATCGCGAATAATAAAAGCTGTTTCGTAACGGCAGTCTTCTCGCCGCATTTCCGATTGCGATTCTCGTATAGTGTCGTTTTGTCGATGAACGTACGTACGTGACTGATGATCAGCATCTTTGATGTTTATAAACGATACGAGCCCTCAGCGAATGATAGAGAACAGCATTCTTTCCTTTTGAAAAGATCAAATGTAACAGCGTTCTAAGAAAAGTACATCAGAAATCTAACAACCGAGAATTTCTTACGATGGGAATTCTTAAAAATACGATTCCCAAGCCAGGCGCGATTAAAGAGTGCTACGAGATTCTTATGGAAACGACTCGTAATTCAATTCGGTGTAATTTATTGCGTGCACGCGTACAACGTTTATCCGCATTCTATCCGATGCTAATGCAAGCTCGCGGATAAAAGCGTCGATTGCGCGATAGTTGATATCTTCGCTGACAAATACGACAGCTATAATTCTCGTCGTATGCTAATTATATAATCTTGCATGGCACGTGATCTTGTAATGTGAGTAGGAAAGAATCCTTCTTTGAGATATGCATTTTCCAGATCAAGCAAGGATGTTGTGCTCGATAATGCAACAATTTGCGTTCCTCTACAAACCTTACGCGTTGGCTCTAATGTCAATCGGTTATATCATAGCAGAATTGGGCCATTTTCTGATAGGTAAGTTCTAATGATAGTTTCCTTTATATTTATTATGGATCTAATTCACTCCCCAGAACTCCTAAAGTAAATCTCATTCTTAGAGATAGAAAACTGATCCACTCTGTTTCAACATTGGTTTAATTTTTACTCTTTAGAGTGAAATTCCACTTCAAAGAAGAGAGTATATATATATATATATATATATATAGTAGGTAGGTCG
>NW_012130083.1:135931-159845 GCF_000143395.1 Atta cephalotes
AAGAGAGTATATATATATATATATATATATATATAGGGTAAGGTCGCCTATTATGGGATAGATTCCCATAATATGAGATAGCGGGATTTCTGCTAAACTAATAAGCGCATGCGGTTGATTTTATTATAAACTTATTACTTAGAGTGAAACATATTTAGTAGAAAATTCATTATTAAATCATGCGTGTAATATTTATGAAAAAAGATTCTTGATGTTGTCGAATTTTATTGAGGTTAGTCTTCAAACCTTGTATAATAAATAAATATTTGATAATAAAGTCTGCATGCAGTGATAGAGTAAGGTCGTATTAATAGGAAAACACGTGACATAATGATTTGTTTAACTATAAAGATTAGATTTGGTAATCAAGATATGGAAGTCGAGATACTTAGAGTATTCCTAGCTAATATGAGAGCATAAACAATACAATATCTCAAAGCTTGAACGAAATATTAAAAATAATGATTCTATTAAGATTATTCATACACACATCGAAAAATTATATAATTATTATATATAAAACATTCAAATTCTTTGTTCCTACTTGTAAATAATATAAGTTACCAAGTAACTTGTAATAATATAAAAAGCTTACCTTTATTTTTTCCTTAGTTCTCTGTTATGAGATGAGACCTCATACAAGAAAATCCTTTTTTTGAGTAAAATCGGCACTTTCGATAAAAAAATTTCACATACAACAAAGTATAGGTACTATCGGTCGCTAACTTTTGGTGATAAATCTTGAATATATTTCCTATAAAACTGATACAAAAATAGGAATTAAGGTTGCAAATTAAATAAATTACAAGTCTTTAAAAAAGGTATCTTATATTAGGCGATTTCACCCTACGTTATTAATCAATGAATCTAATCAACGCATTGATCAATTTTTTGAGAATTTGAATTCTGATAACGAAATATAATCGCTCGAATTGAATTCTCTTTCCATGTGTTGTTAACTACATGCGTTTTCAATTATGATCTGATTTTTTATTTAAAAAACGGCAAGGTGTGACGAGCAAAGCGGTCGCCGAGGACTTGCACTATGGTGACATATCCTGCCAATTTAATTCGACGACGCTGACGATGGCCGAACTTCCGATGCCATGCGAAACCGCGGAGAATTCTACCTAGTAAGTTTTGTATCACGTGCTCCAAAAAATCCCCAAAAAGTTGGGAAAACGTTCCGCCGAGAGACTCACGTGTAATTGTAAGCACAATTAGCTTAGATCGCCGTTTCCTCTCGCAATTCGATTTCCTTGTAGAAAATTAATTCACCGTGCGTAGCTTGATACCGCTAAATCACGCATCGATAATAAAAACTGAGATATTATTACGAAATGCTTGCTTGAGAAGACACGTGACTCCGTGAGATTAATCATTAACATTCCAGAAAAATTACTTATAAGTGCTGTAAATAATTTTTCGCGTGATTCACGATATGAGATGAATCTTCGTGTAAACGAATTGTACGATAATTTGCACGATAATTATATGGACAGATCGAACGGATCGAAGTCTGTACACCAACGCAGCAATTATCGCGTGCGTCATTACGCCAGGCTTTCGCTCGATTCACTCATATAAACGCTCTTTGTTGCTGCAGCTGCCAATCCCTGGAATTGAACGGGTCCTATTACTGCGAGTGGAATTACAATGGCCTCGGTCTGGACTATCAAATCTTGGCGGGGCCGAGCTTCATCGCGGTCTACACGATCGTCGGTATTATCCTGGGAGTCGCGGCTGACAGATACAACAGGTAAAAATCAATTTACATTTTCCAGGAAGAGCCACAGTGATCATTTCATCTCTTTTTTAACAAACAGAATTTTTGCAAACAATAAGGATATAATGTAATGATTCACTGTTGTCTGTGTCTCTTGCCGGAAAGCTGCATCTATAATTGCACAGACAAAATATATTTGCTATATCTTTAACGTTCTTCTTTCTCGTTACAGAGTAAAACTGCTGACTGTTTGCACTGTGATATTCAGCATTGCAATTATCTTGAGCGGAGCCGTGATTGAATACTGGCAGCTCGTTATTCTGCGAATGCTTCTGGCGGCGGGGTAAGTCCTGGTAATATAACGGCATTTCCGCTTCTGATTGTTCGTTCGTAATTAACGAATGAACGAATTACGATCATACCGTGTTATGTTATATTAAAATCCGAACGAATATTGCAGAGAGGCGGGATGCAATCCATTGGCGACTGGTCTTCTGTCAGACTGGTTCTCGGAAGAACAACGAGGCCTTGTCATGTCCATTTTCAATTGGGGCATTTATGGCGGTTACGGCATCGCCTTTCCGGTCGGTCGATACATACCTAATCTGAACGCCTGGGACCTGGTGAGCTAATATCCGATAGACATTGTCTCCTTTGTGCTATTTTCTCCCTCTCTCTTTCTCTCTCTTTTCGCATTGGCATTTTCAAAGCCGGCGTGTTCCGGTAAATAATTGCTCGATATATAACCTGAAATCATTTCCGTGCGGAAGGAAAGCATAATGAAGGTCACATTAAATTGTTTCGATAGTACAACAGATCATTTCCGACGATGGTATAAAAAAAGATTCGCATATTCGAATCAAATTATTCAGGATTAAATACTGGCACAAATACATAATATTAGCAAAGCAATAAATTAATTAAAATATAGAGACAATTAAGAGTTAATATAATTAAATTTAATTATTAATTGCCAGGGCTGGAGGATCTGTTATTATGGAGCCGGAGTGATCGGCTTAATCATCGCCCTCCTCACCGGTCTGTCGTTAACCGAACCGGAAAGAAAGACGATCGGAGAAGAATCGACTAACGACGGAGAGCGACTATCGATTTGGAAAGTACTACTGCAACCGCGCATTGTTCTTTTATGCCTCGCCGCCAGCATCAGACATAGCGGTAAAAGGCAATACCTTGAAGCGAAAGGATTGAGATACATATCGAGGGTATATTAGCGATCTATTCGAGTTTGCATTAATTCAGCGAATTTGTCTTGCCGTGATGCTTTCTTCTCTTTAAATACACTTTATCTAATAAAACTAAAACCTGTGTTTGAATTTCGTCGATTTGAAGAAGGAACGAGTCAAATCTGACTTAAGACAATATAACTTCTCTTTGAAGTTCCAGCATTAATTTTAAAATATTCCACACTAATTATATAGAAAATTAAATCTCAATGAAATAAGTTAGTTTCCATTTATAATATGAAAAGATATCGTAAACACAAGATTCAATAACGTTGTTTCTTAATTATGGTGTACCAAATGCTCTGTGAGCAACAAGTTTTACATTTTGGATAAGCCATAAACTGTTCATTATTGATTTCATTATTGAATCTGATGTCTGTGATATAATTTTGTTTACCATAAGCTATATCAAGTGTGAAAAATAATTCATTTCACCATCCAGGATCCAATTTTCCATATCCAATTAGCCTTTTATTTCAATTATTTTACTTGATCGTAATTAAATCGTCAACATACAGGGATTATCTTTATTCTTTCCTATTAATAAATCTATTTCCTTCTTCGATCATGCTATTTACTTTTGATTTATGTCATAATCTTTTTTAAATTGCACGTACTGCTTTACCAAACAGGATTTTGTCGCTTTTTTCAGGCGGTTTGTGTTTCGCTTACAATTGCGATCTGTACTACAGAGACTACTTTCCGGACTACGATCTCGGCTGGTGGCTTTTCGCCGTCACAATTGTCATCGGTAGTTTGGGCGTCGTGATTGGTGGAGTAGTTAGCGACAAGATCGTAGCAAAAATGGGAATTCGTTCGCGTGTAGCGTGTCTGGCGATCAGCCAGCTAATCGCAACGCCATTCGCATTCGGTTCGGTATATTTCAATCCTCTTTGGGCAATGATCACACTAGGAATCTCTTATTTCTTCGGTAAGACGTGACAGAATTGAATGCTCTAAATTTCCAAGCTCAAACACACATTCCATAAAATATCGATACATATTTTATACAGCAATTGCCTTTAAACTCAACGATCGTTTTATTTGCAGCTGAAATGTGGTTCGGAATAGTGTTCGCTGTTGTGGTGGAGATTGTTCCTCTGAAACTGCGATCAACAACCGTCGGCGTTTTCCTGTTTGTCATGAATAACATTGGCGGAAACTTACCAATCCTTGTTGAGCCTACCAGAATAGCCATCGGTTTCCGGGAATCGTTATATATTTTTTACGCTGGCTGCTATGGTATCAGTAAGTATATGTAACAGAATACGAAATTAATTCTTATTGCCGCCGTATAATTTGTATTTGCAATCGCTTATGTCATTGAATTTTTTATAGAAGTTTCAACTCAGGAAGCAAGAAACATCTTGAAGCGTTCCAATGTTTGAATGTTTCAAAATGTTTCTTGCTATTATTAGAAATGACTTTTATAGAATCAATTCTTAATTTTATTATCATATATATATATATATATATATAACATTGAATTTAAATAAATTAAAAAAACAATCATCGACTAGAAAACGACTAGTAAAATTGCTCTGACAAGCCTTTGGTCACGAAAAAAACGTGTGTAGTTGGATGATAATATCAGACTCTTTGACGTAGGTTCCATTATGTTCTTCTTCACCATGTTCCTAATGGACGGTCCCGCGGAGGTGGAGAGAAAAGTAGACAAGGAGGCTCCGCCAGTGTACGACAATAGCACATTTACTAACGACGATGGCCAATTGCCAACGTTGGAACTGTCATCGTTTCCGGCGCGACCGCCGATCTACGAACATTCTCGGCTATGAGCAGGAAAAGGCTGTTGCTCCAAAGAGTAATGTAAATAGTGTTTCAGTTATATTGGACCAGGCATGAGTCAGATAGCTAAAGATTGATGACATTAACTCATTAACGTTGAAATTTTATAAGAAGTGTTTCACACTATTGACGGTTGATAAATTGATATAATCTACATTTCTTTATTTATAGTGGAAAAATACCAGATATTTTGTTTGTGATATTTTTTTGCGTCTTTCATCGGTCAAATGTTGATGGGTTAAAGTTCCTCGCATGTCAAGCTAAGACTTGCGAAATTATGCAAAGGCGCGATATACAAAGCAGCAATTGCGATAATTAAAAGTTCTGTTTTGTTTGAACGCGCCATGTTGCAAAACATTCACGAGCGCATGGTGGATTACATAATGTTCTTGATAAAGAAGTTTACAAAAAAGTTGATAAACTCCGACTATCTTCAAGATACATTCTGTGTTCTTAAGATAGAAGTCTGTAATGAAGTGAGTACCTACAGGTGTAATTTTTGTAAAAAAAAAAATAAAAATGAAAACTTTAATATAATACTAAACTTAACTTATTGTGGGAATCGAAAATATTAATTCAAATCTTACTAATTGTGAGATTTGAATTCGGAATTTCTCGTTTTCCATCCTAGTGCGTTAGAATTTAATGCGCCAACGATGTTCCATTATTGTCATAATTATTCTAGTCATCCACGTATACTTTAAATCATAATCCTGCGATTCTCTTTTAAGTCATTTTAATTTAAGCCATGTCAATCTTAATTTTATATAATTATACCTACTATTAGGATCCAGGTGTGTCAAAAAGTTATTTACGCATGTATGTATTCTTATATTCAACACGAATTGCATATCGCAAAAAGTGTTTTATTGAGAAAGTCACATAAATTAATACTATAAGCTAATATTAAGTGGCTAATATTTTGGTGTTATCACATGTCTTAGACAGCCTGTCGAGCTCACCATAGCGGATAATACAAAAACGATATAATGACATATCGTACATTTTACTATATGGACCACGCTGACGAAACATTACATACGAGGATACGAGTAATTTTACATACGGATTAGCAGCGCACTTGAGATTCGCCATTCATCTCTCTATATACAAATTATTTAAAATAAATAAACGAATCTCTACACGTGTAATATACAAAAGTAAGAACCGCGGGGGGAGGAATCGATCAGAGTATCCTCTAGACGGAGAACGACGATGCCTCGACGAAGAGTTTTGTCATGAGAAATGCTGTGTACATATCTACATAGAGAACCGTACGGACGACACATGTTCGACGTTCTGCGAATAAATAGCCGCTTAAGAGAATAAATACGCCGTGGCAACTAGATTGATCTACCTGCGTGCGTCAGACGATATTGCCGCAATTACGTCGACAAACATAGGTAAAAAAACAGAAAGTGGGAAGAGAGGGGAGAAAGTACGTGTGAATGCAGTGCGTCAATAAGCGTAAAAACTAAAGCCTCCTTTCGAGTTCGGCGTACTCTAATACTTCTCGAGTCGGCTAACACCTGACGACTTAGCGCGATAATGCTCTTAATACTAAAACGGATATTTCCATTTAACAACAATATCGAATAGCGGTTTCACGCGCTGGTTTGCTAATACGCGAAACGCAACGAGTTTTGTGTTTATTTTGATTACGGCGCAAGGCGATATTACTCGGTTTTGCGGCAACGTATCATGGAGTTTTCAAACTCGCGTCGTTTTTTAAATAAACAATTTCAATGTCCGATTGCATAATTATTCTGCTAAATCAGACCTTGTTACGCACAAGCAAAAGAATGTGTTGTCGGAAGAAAAATGCGACAATTGAATTCTCACGTAGTCGAGGAGACGAGTTGTCGACTGCTCGGAACACAAACGTTCGCATCGTTCAGTCTCATTCACACTATAATAATGTCCGAAAATAAAAGATAAAATTAGAACACTTAAAGACTGTGACGAACTACAAAAATATATCGATCCACATACCACAATGTACTGTCCTTTCATCATTGGGCTACATTAGGTACTTATTTCTGTTTACTTATTGTCTCGATCGCTCGAAGTCCTTTACCAAGTTCATATAACATACCCGAACGCAGGCGTAATTTGCGCTGCTTTCCTTTGCATCGCGCGTATTTTTTCTTCCGTATGATCGCATCGATCATTAAAGGAACTAGTTCTCTCGCGATTTCAACGCGTAAGATTCCGCGCAGTGTCGCGAGATCCATTGCGATTCAACACTCCTCCGTAGACGTGCTAGAGATCTGTGTGCTAGCGCCGCTAGAGAAGCTACTCCTGCAAGTCTCTACGGCGAGAGCGGTGTCCGGCATCTGGACGAACTGTACTTTCTCCTTGGGCCATCTGCTCCTGCCATAGACGCAGTTGAAGATGTTGTAACGATGATCCATCTCCAGGTGGCTCAGAGTGCTACTGTGCCGTCGCTTTAGCACCTTCTTTGCCATCAAGCTACGATTGTTCTTGTACGAGAGTTCGCGATGGAAGCAGAAGAACTTACGCAGCTCTCGTTTCACTCGCCGGGATCGATAGCCAAAGAGCAACGGGCTTACGTAGGCAGCCAGGATTAAAAAACTGAGTGCGAGCACGTCGTATTCGTGCGGGAACACGTAACCCGAGTATTGTGGTAGATTCTTGATCATATTCAATAGCACGTAAGGCGACCAGCAAATCAGACCCATTACGATCACCAGCGCGCTGATTCTGGCCGCCCGAGTCTCCTCACGATATCTGAACAAGGAGCCGTTGCTGATCCGATGCTTGAGAGAATTGATGTAACTGTTGGTGCTACGTACACTGGCCACTCGGTGCAGCGAACTTGACTTGCCAGGTGCGGGCGTGATCGTCACGATGGGCGTCAAAAAGCAAGATGAGGGTTCCGGACTATTGTAGCCAACGTTTTCTGCATTTCTACTAATCGCGTATGATTCCACATTGGCATCGAAGATACTGGGTCTTGACAAACGGCGACTGGGTCGTCTCGGTTTCTTGTTCTCCGAATTACCGCTAGAATTCGGGACCTCGTTTTGCGCTTGTTCTATTGTCTTGACCGTAGAGATCTCTTCCTCGATACAAGTCGTCGTCTTAAAAGAATCCTGTTCGAGATTGTCCATCACGTCATCACATGACTCCTCCTCTGTCCTCTCGCATTGGGTAACTGACAGAAGACAGTCGGAGGATCTTTGATCTGTGAGGATTTTGATCTTGCGAATTGTTTTAGGAACTGTTAAGGAGTCGAAGTAATCGTAGCGTCGCTCATCGTTCTCGGAATCACTTGAGTCCGCCCCGGCGATCCACCCGGAGGATTCCCCGATCTCGTCCGTTAGATCACACGAAGATTTTCGTCTCCGATCAGCTTCCGAATCGTGGAATTTGCTAGCAACGAGATTCTCATATGAAACGCGTTCCTTCTTGAGGTAGTCCTTTGTCTGCAGATTAGCTGCCTCCGTCAAATTATTACCATTGTTTTGATCAGACGGTTGCAGTCCTACCGTGAAAACGATTCCCGACGACGTCTGCTCGTCATTCGATCCCGTCTGTGCCGCGTCCAAGGATGATGAAAAGGATCTCCGACGTGATATCTGATTGACCGAATGCGTAGTCTCGCTTGTCTCGTCGATGGACGAAAGACTCGAGATTTTGGGTATTCTACGAAACTCTTCGGGAAACGTGTCAACGGATTGATGCTGTGCCTTCACGTAATAGTACGGATCTTCGCTGAAGCTACCCGACGAAAGAATCGGTCGCGAGCCAGTCCTACGAGTTCTCTCAGAGTTTCGGTGCGCGGCCGAATAGATGCTGATATAAATCCAACAAACACCGGCGAATGGAAGTAGATATGCGAATACACTGTGTACGACCGTGTAAATGAATCCGTAAGTAACAGAGTCGTTAGTCATGGTACGAAAAATCACAGTAGAGTTCTCGAGATGGTCGACGCTACTATCGATCTTGATCGACTCGATCGTTTTAAGTAACGCTGGCGTCACGTTGTTCATTACTTTCTCTTCCTCCTCCTCGCTGGTCCCGTTGCTGAGGAACGCGAACGCGGATTCGAGCGGCGTCTCCGCCGTCGCGGTAACGTTTGATACAAATTCGCGATATGAGTTATTCAGCAACGTTGTTGTGCTGCAGGACAGCCACAGGCTACGCGGACTCGGGTTCAAGGCAGCGACCAAGCCGAAGGTCATTGAAACCAGCCAGATGGAGACGATCAGCACGGCCGACTTGAGCTTGTCGACTCGAGCCCGGTAACGCAGTGGGTCCACCACAGCAAAATATTGATCGATGGCAATCAGCAAGACCGATAGCACTGACGACGTGGTAACGAGCGCAGTGGCACCTTCCGATATCGCACAGATATTGCTGGCGACCGATGCAGACGTCGATGTCGAACCGAATGGCGACGTGAACTCATCCGGCGTTGACGTAGATGTCATCAGTGTGTCTTCCACCGTTGGACCGTCCATCATCAGCAATGGGTTCAGCACGGCACAAGTCAGCAGATTCGAAACGGTTAGGTTCATCACGAATCTGGAATTGAGACAGAACAAGCCGTCTTCAACATCGAACGATTGATAATGTCCGACTCTTGTGTGATTGTCTTAAATTAGCAATCGATGATTGAATGACAATAGCTCATTAAATCATGAGATGAGATATATTACGATTAATAAATCAATCAAGATGCAAGGCGAAATAGGATAAGAAAAAAAAGAAGGGAAGATCTTTTATATTTTTTTTTCACATGAGTCACTTTTGAATCAAAATAACTTGACAATTGACAAATAGACACAAACGTATATAATTCATTGGTAGAAAGCATTTATTAAAAGAGACACAAAGCTACAGAAAGCACTGAAAGAAAAGAAAGCGAAGCTTTATTTTTCTGCTACGCTTTTAATTACAAATCACGTATTAGCAAACACGAACGTCATGTGAATTATATCGAATTGCTTAATATTCTTGTTCCGTCGTGGAATGGATGGATTATATTCGCTATTTCTGCCAATATGACAAATTCGTCTTGAAAAACGTTTAAAGTACTCATGGTGTTTCGTGTTCATTTATTTGTGTTATCAATGGATCGACGAGCGAATTCAACTGAGCACTTTGATCTAAGTATAGCTCGAAAATATCGTTCACGTTATTTTGCAAAATGTGTCGTCGGACACGAGATAATAAATGAATTTTCCTTTATACAGTGGTGAATGTTAAAGTTTCGAGTTGCACTGTTAACAGCGACGAAATGTTCTGAAAATACGACAGATTTATTATTACATTTCGTTGCTGCGGTTGCCAAAGTTTGGTACTCGGCGAGTAATTGATTTCCTGGCTCAGCAGGTGGAAGTCTACGTAATAACAATGATATAGATCCAGTCTTAGTAGTGCGCAGCTCTATTAATATGACTTACTAATATCAACTGAAACGTTTACTTTCGCAGAAATTAGTTGAGTCTCGGCCCAATCGAATTTCAATAAACGAGAGCTGACATTACATTCGTCTCTCGACGCAGGAACATTATTTACGATCATAGGATATTCAAACAGCACGACACGTCATATTGATTTGTACAAAATTTTGTTTGTACAGTAAATAAGAGTCTATCGCAGTCTGAATACGTCAGTCATCTTTACATCTCACGTACGCGGTTATTTTTACGTTGCCTGCAAATAGGCCTCGAGTCATTTGCGCGATGGCTAAATTTTCAATGAAAATTACACGAGGAAAACGCCTACCTACTATAACTATATCTACCTATATCTTACCTCCGTCTTTTCCACATTACGTCGCGTCGACGGCGACACGACAAAATCACAAACTGGAATATTTAGACTGGCAGAGTCTCCCACGATCGAGGAGCACAGAATTTGTGCAATCTATAGAAAACGACGTATTGAAATGCTATTTTATTTACAGACACAATAGAAAATACATCCATACGCACTTGTCCATATGCAAAAGCACGCAAACGCGAGCGTCCGAGTGAAAATATAATTTTCCTGCTATTGATATGGCGATTGGCTCTCGGCATTTTTAACGAAATCGCATACAGTGCGAGAACAGATGCAACATTTTCCGTAAACGAATTTTAACCAATAAAAAAATGATCCGTGCGGTACTGATCAAAGCGCTTTTAATTTTAATACAGAGCAAGCCATGGATATAAATATCGGTCGCGTGATGAGTTTCTATTTATTCCGGCCTTTACTTTACAGAGCTTTGCCGTTATTTCATTTTATTGCAATAAAACCGTAAAGTTTGGTCAATTATCGACTCGGGAAAAAAACAGAAATGCCGTCGCTATCGATGTGCATGTAGGGTTATTAACCTTGGCATGGAACGCAACAACGCGTGAAATGAACGCACTGTGGATTATTTATCGTCGTCGCGTTTCAGTGAATATTACGCGAAAGTATGGCGACGCCTAAATATATTATTTCCATCTCGTCGTCTCGCGCGCGCGATGCTTTTATTTCCGGTTTGGCGTGCGACGCGACAAACGCACACTCGTGTGTCCCTTGTATCCTTTGCGGTCTTTGCTGTCCACAAGAATAATTACGCTCGTTATCACATACGTCAACGAACTGCGTTCGTAATGAAATTCAAAAATTGTCGCCTACGACACAACTGATCGTCGCTGGTGTGACTGACTGGACCGCTTCTTCGATGACAACATGAGAGCAATTTTACAATCGCATTAACATCAACAATATTATTTATTATCCCTTTTCCTACACTGAGAAAAAAATATATAGTTAATTTTAATAAATATTTAGTTCAATACCGCCAACTTTACTTACAGTAAGTAAATATTTGTTTAAAAAAAAAAAAAAGATTGTTAAATCAAATTAACATTTCTTGTATTAAATAAATATATCTTTATATTTAATAAATATTTAGTTGGCAGTATTCAACTAAATTTTATTAAAATTGATGATACATTTTTTCCAGTGTATAAACAAGTATAGCATGCAATAATTTGAGTTATTGACACTGAAACGTTTGGACAACGAAATGTGGAAATTTGGAAAACAAAGATACGTAGCAAGATATATAAGTTAGATAAAAGTCTCCAAGGAATATTAGAATGATAGTAAAAGTCAATAATAATGTTTCTCTTCTCGGAATCGAGGGAACGACTCGGATACTTTCAACTTGATGATTTCCCGGCACGAAAGAAATCGATTCTACTAACCTGTTAGAGATGGTGCGCAATCCCGGCCTGACAAGAAACGCAAGCAGAAGAGTCGCGTTAAGGAGAAAGCAGCCGAAGAGGACGAAGCTCCAGGCCGCGATCCCCGGATTGTTCCACCATCTTTCCAGATTTCCCAGGTCCGCAACCGATCCTCCTCCAATTCCCGTCGCAGCTCCATCCATTCACAAATAATAAGTATATTACGGGATCTGGAACAAAATGCAACGTCGTTTTCGTCAGAGTGGCCTTCCGATCCGTCTAACTATAATTTCGAGATCAAGATTGATCCTTCAACTAATTTAGCGCGAGATTAATTTCGTAATATTGGTGTGCCAAGGGAATCATGTGCGTTAAAGAAATTAAATTTAAAGATGCTAGAAGGTTTGTGGGTCTGGCATTTTGAAGTAAACACTCGTGGAAACCTCAAATATTATCATGAAATTTAATTTACTTGGGGAGCGAATTCTAAGAAATTATAAATTTACTCTGAGCGAGTTCCAAGAAAGTTGCGCGAGACTGTCGCGCGATCTTCGATTATGGTCCAGCTGTTTCCCGCTGGAAATTTTTTTATTGCGTTCTTAAAATGGTTCAATTTCGTATGATGTCGCGAGAAAATGGCACGACTACGACGCTCTCAAGGAGTTCCCGTCGACATATTATTTTTAGACGGATTTCCCCGTACACACGTGTTGCAAAAATATCCGCGTGAATATGTAACACGCGTGTACACGCGCTCAATTGTACGCGCACGAACGAGATTGATCGAGATCACATGAGGATCTTAAGAAAGAAGAGCTCACGTGACAGGAAAAACATACCTTTTGTACTCAACACGAAAAGATGGTTTCCGCGAACCATCCGTTGTTGTACCCGCATATAACAGTTCGAACAAATACGGTCTATTTAAATAATAAAAGAGAGATAATCCACGCAGACCGAGGTTAATGTAATGAAGATGTTTTTTGAATATAGCGTGGCGTATGTTTCTTAGCTATCTTTGTCTCCCTTTTTTCTCTCGCATTTAAAATGCTTTAGGCTGGCAATTCATAATTGATTCTTATATTTAAGACTGTCTTAAGCACAGTCTTAAGATGTCACAAACCAATTAGAGGACATACGCCGTATTAGCGTTTTAAAATAATATTAAGACGATCTTGTAATAAGAACAGACTATGAATATAGGCCTATGTTATATTTTTTAAATGTTTAAAAGTTTTAAAGTATTATGTTCAAATTATGTATTTAAATTATGTTTACTTTGCAAGTAATATAAAACAGGTTGATGAAAAAGATCAATGGTACATATGAAATTTTAATATGAAAAAACGCGCTTTTGTTCGCCATCATAATACCTGAGGCGTGTAAACAGAAAGCGCGAAGATGTTTCGAAAATAAAACGATTCTTCTCCTCTCTCTCTTTCTCTCTATTTCTTTATCTGATTGATGTCAACTAATTTTTTTTGAATGGCAATATATCGTTATTCACTCGTTTTTTTGCACTGCTATTACTTGAATGATCATTCAAGTCAATATATATATATAATCTTTATCATTAATCTTTTCACCTATCTCTCAATCTGCGCAAAGTGTTCGTCGCTTTTGAAGTCCCTGTTTAAACGTTACGGACGATTTTTAATATTATCAAGATAATCATTTTAAAATCACGACAATCTTAGCACTTGTAGTGGGGCGTTATAATTATGATAAGAATTATTTAATTAGATAAAGACCTCTCATTTAGACTTTATACCTGTTTAGATAGGCAATATATAAAGTCATAAATTATAGTGATAAATGACAATGACCTAAATTCCGTCAGTCTCGTAATCCGTAAAACGCGCCGAGATTTGCTTAGACTTGACTAGAAAAATAATTAGTCTTGCGATATAATCTTGATTTGATTCATATGACTTTAGTTTCGTGAGTAAACGAAGAAACGGAGAGAAGAATCTACAGCGGTCTTTGGTTTTTATGGGATTAAGTATGGGATTCTAAGTTCGTACATAATTCTTTCCTGTGAGGAAGAATAACGAGAAAAGAGGAAAGCCAACAAAGTGGAACTTATCATTTCAACGTGCAGCGATCGACCTTACACTCGATTGCTGCGAAATCTGGCAGCGGTTCAAAACTCGAGATGTTGAGAAAACGAATAAAAGCAAGAGAGAGACAGAGAACATGTCGAAGGCATCAATTTACGATGATCCGCATGTACAGACAGCCGTTTATTTCCGTTTGGCGAAAAATCCCGTCTCAAGAAAAATATCGTTCAACATGAATCCAACAGCCGAATGATCTATTATCTTGGTTGGTTTCCGAAATGGCATTATCGCGCGATGAGCCCGTGAGATCATGAGTCATGATCTCGCGTTCGCGCGACGACGAGAACATACCATGCCAATGGAAACAAACAGAACTTCACGTGATTTTATGGAGCAAGTGATAATTGAACTGGGAGTGAGACCATTTCGTACATATGACGACTGTTCTCGTTGCGCAATAAATGCGCAATTCCATCTTTAACTCGCTCTTATTCCATGGTATCCTTCGGACTTGTCTTCTCGACACGTGAGAAGAATGTCATTTCAAATGTACTTTTATAACTGTGTACCGAGTATTACGAGCGAAATCGTTTCACGATATATGTTTCGCAGTAAAAATTGTAGATCTCGTAAATGTAAGGTATTACGAGAAGAGGAAAATAACTTACACTTTCCATGATATATTTTCGTGTAATATAGTTACAATGTTATTAATGTTCTTCTCATCTTGAAAAATTGTTTTAATTATTTAATTAAAAAATTTAATGTTCTATATAGTTTGTCTTCTCTCTAAATTCTTAAAAATGGAATCTTGCTTTAAAGAGTGAAAATTGAGTCCGTATTAAAAAAGAGTAGCTCAATTTTCAATCTTTAAGAGCGGAATTCATAATCGGATTTGATATTTAGGACTGTCTTAAGCTTATGATAGTATAAGCTTATGATGTTACGAATTAAATCAAAGGGCTGCGTTAGCATTTTAAGATATTACTTAAGACTTAAGGTCTTAGAATAAGAACTGATTATAAATATCAGCCTAAGAGTAAGATTTCACTTTTTAGAGTGAGATTTTCATTTAAAAAATTTTAAAGTTTCCTTAATATTTAAAAAATTATTAAATTAATTGGAACGCACAACAAAGTTTCCTCTTAATTACCACAGTTCATTCAGACTATATTTAATGTGAGTCTAAATATTGTACGCATGATCTACTGCAGTGTTAACCAGTGCATTTATATTCCACTTAGCATTTCGACCGGAAGGCAAACTTATATACACTTGCATATATACAATTCATCGTGAACCGATTCATAGATTAGATTCTTGAGCTATAAGAGGCTCCCCGAGTCGAAATTTTAGTTCTACTTTGAACCTTTTTCAATTAAACCTTATAAATCTATTTTGATACTTGTACAATCAAATAGGGCTTTTTTTAATATTACTTAATCTATTTGGAAAAACTTCTTTTAAGCCTAAAAATAGGAAATCTTGCAAAAACTGCCATTTACAGGCGTAGAAACTCCATTCATTAGATTAGAACCTATTATAAATCTCTAGAGTCTACATATGTCATCTTTAGAGTCTACATACGTCTTAAAACTAAGGTTTAAAGTAGGAGAAAAATTTCGACTCGGATCCAACACGCGTGTCGATTATGCGAATTTCGCTGCGTAATGCACGCGTCTTATAACGGCGTTATTTTCGCGCGCGTGACTTGATAAACGTGAAATCGCTTCCGCGCGAACGACCGCGACAACGTCTGCTATTGTATATCCTGCCAGAAATAGCGCATAAAAAAAAAAAATCTAAACAGAAGTCGCGAGTCGCTCATTATCCGTCAATTGCGCACGGCGCGGGCGCGATAACAGGATATCATCGGCAGCGAATCCGAAGCAGATGTCATTGTCATTCCGAATAAAGCGTGCCGCTCACGTGAGCGGAGTCGACATGGACCGCGATATGTCGTGTCGGCCCGCGCGATGCGGGTACGCGGAAATGTACACATCGGGGAAATTGACGACGTCGACGACGTCGGCGTCGACGTTGACGTTGTTGGCGTTATACGCCTCCGGCTGCTCCGATAAAGCTCGATTCCGACATTCATATTACGATTTCGACGCGCACGACGATGTTCCCTCGCGCATCGCAACAGACTTTAGGCAAAATCTTCCATGAGTTATCGCTCGTATACACACAGTGCGACAAATAATTTTTAAGACTGAGCTTATAAAACGCTATAGAAACAAGATATTCTTATGCTTATTGTTTTATTTATTCAAAATAATCTCCTCTTGCTTCGATACACTTGTTACAGCGATTTAATTTCAATTTTGGGAATAAAAAGAAGTCGCACGGAGCCAAATCAGAATATGGCAGACTTGATTTCGGGTCAAAAATTGACCCGAATGAATGAATTATGAGATGGCGCGTTATCGACCAACTTTCTGGATCTCGATATTCGGGATGGATATGACGGATTCTGGACATCAAACGTTTCAAAACTTCGAGATAATAGTTGCCAGTAACGGTTTGACCAGATGGAACGAATTCTTTATGGATAATTCCTTTGTTATCGAAGTTAAGCGAATGTAATAAGTGAATGTAATGAGCGACTTTCTACCATCCAAAAATCGTTTATGCCACAGGAAAACATTTGATCGACTTACAACAAGCATCATCATACACTTGTTGCATCAACCGGAATGTTTCTGATGCACTTTTACCAAGTTTTGGGTTGAATTTAATGACCGCTCTTTGTTCCACGATAAAATTTCAACATCGATTTAAAATTTGTTTAGGAAGAACTGTCATAATTTTGTCATTTGTTATCCGATTTGCATGAAGTTGAAAGAAAAAAATGTATCTTTCTAATGATGCTAATGTTCAACAAATGGTGTCACTAATTGCTGAGATATGGCGCCAGTCTTAAAAATTATTTGTCGCACTGTGTATAACAAGAATGGTACAATAATAAGTATAGAACGCAATGTCGAACGATGTTTCGAAAGTTACTACAACTTTTACGCGATGTTTTGCCACAAAAACTAATCTGTCACAACTGAGATTTAATTTGAATTTTAAGGGAGAAAACAACTTCTTAAAACTTAACGGGGACGGGGGGTGTTTTTAAAATGTTGGATTTTTGGAAAATCTAAATACATAGTTATCAAGTATATTAAAAATCATAAAAGTCATAATTTATTTGAAATATTTTTTATACAATATATTTTATCGTTTCATCAATATAATTGATTTGAATCAAATATAAACATTAGCTCTTTTTGAGAGATTATTTCAGTCTTTAAATATCAAATTGAACCGATATAAAAACTTTTTCTTTCAAATTTTTAAGTTTAACAACATATTTCAATGAGAATCGGTTCCAGACATTTGCGACGGATCTCTAATTGCAAGTTCCAGACAGCGCGGCATCTACGATCCGTGAGATATAATTTATCACGCGCAAAGACGAGTATCTTGGAAATCTCTAATACTTCCGAAGGTCGTTCGATATTGAGTTAACAAGAGAATTGGGTAAGGCCGATAACTCACCAGAGATATGTGAAACTTAGTTGATCTCGATACAAGGGCATAACATGGCGCCAAGATCGCATTTATTCCCTTCGTACCAGTTCTCCGTGCTCCATTCTCGAAGACCTTGAAGATAAAATAGACACCAGAAGCATTATTCTTACTGTGTTCTTTCGGCTTTCGATAAACAGTATTTCTCAAGTATTTCTTATCATCTATCGCGACCGCGCAACGCCGGAATAAATGCAACTTGAAATAGATTTTGCGTAAGAAACCTTTTATTTATAATTATTAAATTTTCAATATAAAAGGTATCTAATTTTGAAAAAAATATAAGACGCAACGGAAAGTTTAAAGTGATGTATTCACCTCTCGTTTAAAAGTAAATAAAAAAGATGTGTCGATAATGAAGAATGAAATAGAGATAAAGAAGAAATTACATTAGAATTTACATTGTGCAATTTATTTCGCATATTAAATCGTTCTTGATATTATATACGCCCTCTTCGAGAATAATTATCAAATCTGTTTTCCTAATGATAAGTCAGCAGATGAATCGAACAAGCGCGACAATACAATGATAAGCGATATTTTTATAGCATTATTGAAAAGTTAAGTCACGCGCGTATAACATCATCTACGATGATCTTTCTGGAGAACTTCTTCAGTTGACGTTTGGCCTAGCAAGCTCTTATTTCATCGGCGATTAATTCAAAAGGATTGATTAATTTCAGAAATCTCACACTATATCAAACTTCAATGTAACTCCTTGTCGCGTGTCATTCAAGACAAAACAGCGTGCGAAAGGAAAATTCGTCAGGATGAAAAACACTCGGGAAAATTGCACGTATAGAAAATTTCGAAGTTTCGATACAACAAATCGAAACTGAAACTTTAAATAATAAATAGTGATTTCGAGGAAACCTAAAATACGATAGTAAAAATCTCATCGTTCTGTTCCGCGCGCTCAAAAAAAAGTATACATCCAGTGTGAGATGCAACATACAGATATTACCTCGCTCTGTAAACGGAAATATACAACTCATTTAAAAAACAAACTCCTCGTGAAAGAATGGCGATTTCGAAAACAAATCTTGACTTTCGCAATTCGCGCGGTTTCTATATTGTACGGATTTATGAAATTTTTTACTCACCCCACGTTGCGTAAATCAAAATTCATTCGTAAACAAAATTTCCTTGAGACAATATTCGTTTCTTGCCCGAAATTTTCCAGAGATTAATAATGAAATAAAAGATAGAGACACAAAGATTATCGATGAGTTATTAACGGACGCAAAAGTCACTTTAAATTAAAAAGTGAATTCGCTCGTGAGAAAAATTAACGTCTCTAGAAGCTGTCTAATGGACGGTCAAAGATAACAAGTATTTAAGATGTCTCGCGAGAACCAACTGACACCATGAACAAACAACGTGGGACTGAGGAATGTCGCCATTGACGAAATGTTTAAAATCACTTTAGGAAAGAAAGCAGAGAGGGGGATGTCTATATTAAGCATTAATGTAAGTACATCGTGAGTATCATATGATTGCGAGAGCCAATATTATATCTTATCGACCTCGGATAAAATGTCGCCAGTTTTATTGCAACGCAATCTCGCAAGATTACGCGATTATCTAGCCGAGGAACGCGCGGAGAGAATTAGCATACCAGAACGTAGAACAGGTGTGGAAAGAGACAGATAGGGTCGACATTATAAGGTCATTAAGGTCATTAATTTGCAAAGTATAAAAGTGTCCTTAATCTTTACCACAGCTGCAGAAGAAGATCGTAAAATATCACCAAGCGTATTCATAGCAAATACACGTTTTTTGCGTCGCTTCTCTTTCCGCATCGTATCACAGCATCCGATTACATTAACAAAAACAGCGAACGCAAGAAATTGATGTCTCTGCATTTCTTGCCAAGTTATTCCTTTTTACGACGGCGTCAGTAATTAAAATTAATTAATTTATCGCTCATGGATGCGGAAATCTCTTTTTACCTTCCCAAATTTAATATTTCATTATTAATACTACATCATCGTCACTTTGTCATGTCTGTTTTTGCCACTTCCGTATTTTACTTCGAAGGGAGTAAAAATATTTACGACGCGCGCATATCGTATGGGATTCCCCAATATTGAGTTATACCACCATTTACGAATTGATATTGCCTTGGTAACAAAAAAGAATCTTGTTCCTTAACATAGCTGCGAGAATGCGTGGGCAAGTCGGAATATCATCGAATACAGCTTCATTTCCTGGTCGGAATACGAGATGTTCCAAATTCCAAGACGTTTACCGTTCACTTCTTCACTACATTGCATTCTTTTTTTCTATACGTGGAGTCACGTGCGGACGATATCATGCTCATTAAATATACTCATCAGAAAAATATACTCATCAGAGAGTCAATGAATTTTTTTTTCTTTATCAGGTATATAAATAATTTTAACATAAATTACCACAATTTTTATTAGTAAAGATTTTAGACTGTTCAATGAAATATTCAGGGAAATATTCGCAGCTTATATTATTATTGCCGACTACGGCAGATGTCGTAAAAAATATATCTTTGTACATACATGACATTGCTTGTTTTTGACTTACGTTAATCTTTATTTCCTAAGTTTTTTACCATTTTTAGCGTCGATAAGTATAATATTCGAAGCGATAATCGTGTAAATAACGCAATGCTACAAATTGCCCGCAAGAAAGCTTTGCAAAGAGTGACGCACTTTTAAAGAGTCCGCTATCATCAATTATCCCATTAAGATAATTATATCCATTTAATAGGAATGGAATTTTTATATCTTATTCCGCGTGTAAGGTCGCGATATATTATCATTCGATATTACATTTTAAAGTCTAATCGAGCGCAGTGATCTATCTATTTATTTCAATCATAGTATTTTATATCTACGAGATTTCAATTCATGCGCAATTGACGCAGAAAGCATTAGAATTATCTTTTGTTTTCCCATTAACTATATACTTGCTTAAATCCAGAATCTAGAATTCAGAGATAGAGAGAGAGAGAGAGAGAGAGAGAAAATATTGTACCAAAAAAACAAATAAAATAACAATAAAATTCGTTATTAATGTTTATATTAAAAATCTTGACAAATAAACCAAGGACTTTTCGTATCTTTTTTTATGAGTAACGGTATCGTTGAGAAAGCGCAATAATTTCGACACTCGTCGGCGAGTTTCCGGCAAGTAAGAAAGTTAAACAGGAACGAGCTACTTTAAATATCCGCTTTGAATATTGTAACCGTCAAATCTGGAATTCTAGGAATGCTAAACCTTTCCTCGACAAGATAACGATATTTGATGAGAAAGCGTATTAATTTTAAATTCACTACATAGCGAACAAAGAGAACTATGTAGGAACGAAATGCAGCGAGCAGTCTAATGTCGGATTTCCGACATCAACGTGCTTCTGACATAACTGAAATTTTTCTCGCTCTCGCTTTTGTATACGACGCTTGCTTTTGAAACAACGCAAATCTCTCGGAAACCGCAATATCCGCCACTAACTGCTTCATATATCGAGTAACGAATATTCATTTCGCTAATAATAACGAAAAATCTCTAATGTGCAGAGTAAAGTACCAGTAAAAAATTCATTATTCGCTTAAATTTTTGATACGGAGAGGTTTGTCTGAATTCGTTGCTCTCAAAATATGCAAGTTACGAATTTGTTGCTCGTAAAAGAAGTGTAAATAATGATGAAAAACTTCTCAACGTGCCTGTTTCTCTTCGAGCCGTTAAGTAGTGTCGTCACATTTCTATATAGTGTTCTAAGTGATAAATATTTCGTAATTCTGAGTCTAGAATTGAACAACTCTGACGAAAGTCATCAAGTTTCAGATAAATATTAATTATTAATTAAGTTATCGCACAAATGTAAATAAGATGCCACAATTTAACGTTCTCGTCTAGATATATTGCAATATCGCTGTTAAAAAGTGACTTCCTCGAATTCGTCATAGATATTGCGTACGATGTCAAAATTTTGAAAAAAAAATGAATACTAAGCAAGAGCGAACACTGAACCACTCCAAGAGTCATATCTATCATGGAACATGTCGGAATGAATTCCGATCGGAATTATTTCATTTTCCCTAGAAAATACAATAGAAATCTAGAAAATAATTGAACCCATTCCGATTTTTTCCATAGGTGCGCTGAGATGGTGACTTTGGCGTGTGTACTGCAATTTCCTTCGAACAGCAGCACTCAGTTTTTTTTTTTTTGCGAGACTTGTGTTTCCCGAAGGAGAAAAAGAGGATTCCCATGTTTCGCCATGTCTATACCATCCGCCACTGTAAAGCGACGGAAATTCATGACGCGAGAAGAAATTAATGTTTTCTATTACGCGAATAGCCTTTTCCTTCGAGCTTTCGACACGCGCCCATCCCGCGTTTCGCAACGTCGTGACTTGTACGCCTCGAATCTCTCAATCAGTGAATTCCAGACAGATATCGGTGAACAGGAGTGTCATTTCATAGGCTTATTAACACCTTGGACACTGGCTTGGACAGCCATTCTGTGTTGCAACTCGCTATCTATACGCTATACGTTCATCGAATCGAATAATATCAAAGATCAGCTTGAGAAAGAAAGAGCGGGAAAGACGGATCAAAATACGATTTTAAGATGGAATAAATTAGAATAATTCGCTCGCGAATTATTCCAATTTAAAGGGCAATCAACATTTTTACGACATTAATAGCAGCAATTAATATCTGACTTCAGGATACGCGACGGATTTAATATACCTCGGCCTTGCAATTTTCAATGTTTCCCTCGCGCGTGTTCTCCTCACTTTATATCTTATTTTTATATTCCATTGTCAGCTTAAGCGGCTACCGTTTATCCTTTAGCCGTGCCATGTCAGTACCGACACCAAGGTCGACACTTTTTAGTTCGGTACGCCCGTCAACGGATCGCTGATCTTGAAATATCCTCTCGACGCACCGCCTACGTCAGATTTAACGCCTTAAAATTTCATCGTGGCAAAATGTACGGACCGTTATTAATAAACGATAAGCTCCGTTGCGGATGCGTCGTGCGAGCGGAATAATTATGCATCGGATCGCGCGAAAATGCATCGACTATACCAGCGCTTCGCCAAAGCTCACTGCGGTGAACAAAGGTATTTTATTCGAGTGAAAAAGCGGCGATACGCGGGCAAAATCGATTCGACGTAACGACGCGAGCTCGAGTCATGTTAATTGCTTCGTGCGCGATCGCAATCGCCTTGTATTAACTTTTTAAGTGAAGGAAGGTATGTGTAAACTGTTCCACGCTAATTTTCCCGCTAAATCGCAATGACACGTTTGCAGAATGGCACTGTATCGCGTGCAAAAATCGTATGGATCAAGGTCGCGTGTACACGTTGAAAAGTCGTGAATCACATATGCGATCTGTGAGACTCGTTATCTACATTTTTGAAATTTCACGTTGATAATTTTTACGAAAATACTTAACACAGGCATCCTCTTTGAGGAGAGTGAATAATAATATTCATAAGCACTTTAAACGGGATCAAGCTCGCATACCATCAAAAGATTGTTACAGATTACTTTCGATAATAGCTCAGTACTTCGGCCTCTCATCTATTTTCGAAACATATTATCTCAGGAAAGATAATTTCGGAGGAAATACTTATAAACGCGGTACTTGACGTACCGCTGATGATTTTCAAAGTGATAACAATCTTTAAAGTTACGTGAATAACAACGAGATGACCTCAGAACGATTATTACGTCAGAACACTCGTAGAATACTACGAGTATATTCAGACAATTACTTATCGCGTTATGTACTTTGATGCCCGAGTGTTACAGGGCATCTGATCTTGGCAACCTGCTGTGGTATACATTAACAATGTATGTTCTAGCATGCGACATTCCCATCTCAACTGTGTCTCGAATGATTTAGCACCGGTCAGGCAGTCAACAAATGCGGCCAACAGTCGCATTAATCACCGATCGCTATAATTAGTTTGTAGCAGTTTAATAGACGGATTATCATCTGATTGATGCACCTATACTTCCCTCATAAGTTCTTTAACTGGTGTCTACGATTGTAATGTATATTTGGATTATGTTCTTCGACACAACCACATGATGACATTACGATGTATCATGACGTAATATATAGGCATCATCGTCTATCGCTAATTTTCTATCTCACCGTATATATATATATATATATATATATATATATATATATATATATATATATAGTAAGAATAAATAATACTATAGTAGTTAGTTGTACGTAGTAATTATTACGTTACGTAGTACTACTCTACTACGTTACTACCGTCGGTACGGTTCG
>NW_012130083.1:159865-198601 GCF_000143395.1 Atta cephalotes
AACGATGTAAGACTAACGTATACTATAGTACGTAGTAATAATATAAGTACGTAACTACTACTCTACTCTACTTACTTTACTTATTCTACTACTACTATATATATATATATATATATATATATATATATATATATATATATCGTTAAAGGTAGAAAACAAATAATTCAGCGAATTGTTGGCAGAATTTATCTCGGATGTAACTCTCACGAATTCTACCTGGGCGTTGCTGAATTTACAAATATGCGTCATCGTTAACGCTTTGCATTATTTCACGTTTCGATATACTGAGAAAAAGAGTCTGGTTAAATTAAATAGTAGAATAGAATTTTATTACATTTCAGCGTATTTACAACCAAGAATGGGACTTGGTTTACATAAAATTCTTAATTCATTCATACATCCATACCTCCTTCGCAAGCTGTCGCATCTATATTATTATGAAAGTTTTAGAAAAATGTTTACCCTTTATTTCCCTACTTTTCTGATTAACCCTCTGACTTCACTTCTTTATCTACCTATTATTTTATTCGCTTTATCCGCTTTTTTCTCTTAGTTATATCTATTTCTAATGTAATATACTCAATAGTTAAATTAAATAGTAATTCTGGTGGAAAATGGACGAATCAGAATTTTCTTAAATCTACTAGAATTCTAGTTAGTAGTTGAGATAACTATGATTCTGAGTGATATAATTGTTCTGGTAAAAATAAGAATTCTAGTAGATTTTATCAGAAATATTGTATCAATCCTCAATTAGAATTCCAATAAAATTGACCAGAAAATTCTGATTCGTCCATTTTCAAGCAGAAATTTTTTTCAGTTCGCTTCTCACATATAATTCACGCGGTACTCCACCTTGACAAACGTTGATAAAAGCTGGAAGATACAGAGCGCATTAATTTGAAGAATCCGGCGAATTACAAAAGAGTAACAGTAAGAAGAAAACACCAAGCTAAATGTATATATAGTCGGTGGCGGAGGGAGAGAATCGAGGCCCACTTTGTATAATCGTCGAATTCTAAACGAATTCGTTATTCTTGGACTTTTGTCACGTCGCGATTCGATCGTTGCACATACCTCTGTTCTCGTCTCGCGGTGATTACGTTATCAGAATCGTGCTTCGCGTTCATCTCGTATCACTCGAAGGAAAGTTCCTTAATCCAACTCGAATCGTTTAACAGCTATTTTGCAGCGTCGTAAGGAAAAGTTATGCTGCTTATCGTATCAATATATACTATATTTAACCCCTGTTGCTCATCTAACTCGTGGCCTCTTGACCCTGCATTGTCATTTTTTTTTCTATGATAGATAATTTGTTCGATGAAAAATCATGAAGTTGAGCTGTGCGGATGAATTTCATTATTGAAATACACGTCTCTCTAAATTCTCTCTGAAATACATTTAAGAACCGCCGATGGTGCCGATGGTGGTTTGACTAAATTATTTCAATTGTTTCTTTTATATTAAATATACAATGGAATATATTAAAGATGTAAATATAATAGAAATAATTCTAAAAATTGTTACAATTAACAGATTCTCGAAATTCAAAAAACGATTCAAACGATTATGTACAAAGCAAATGAGAATCAAACCCAGTTAATTTTAGGCGCAATATTATAATAATATATATTTAGAATAACTTATACTAATAATAAAATTAATAATTCGATTCGCTTCTTAATTTGGGTCAATATAAATAATAATATAAATATTAAAATAACTCTTTTCATTAATCAAAAATAAAAATAAGAAATAATAAAATTGTCACCCCCGGCAATATTAATAAAAATAACAGTAATCCAACTAAATTATGAGGTAGAATCGCGCAATATTTTTAGCTAATACGATAATTTATTTATCATACGATACATTAATTTTGCTTAAATAGAAACAAAAATATTGCTATTAAACGTATCTACATAAATCAAAATAAATTTGCGACTAAAATGAGGATATCTGAATAACGATTAGCTCGACTAGTATATTATTAAATCATGAAAGAACGCCCTATTACGCCTTTCGCGACATTTGAAGCGCGCGCGATTCCATTTAATGTTACAGCAACAATGACATGCTGGCGTTGGCATTGCACTGGTTATCGTTATCGTTACCAGCACGATTTGCAGCCGTAATCATGGCACAGATCGGTCTGCACCCATCAAGCCTGGTGCGAACTAGGTTAAGGCGAATGAGAATCACTGTTGACCGGGTCAGATTCTTATCAGGCATTAACACTAACTGCATCAGTCAGTGGGAGACCAGCGGGGAATCGCGCGAACTTTCCAAGATAATCGCGAGGAAATGTTGTAACGGTACTTTTCCAGGCTGCTTCCCCTCATTTTCATGTAGAAAGCGAAGATAAGACGTGTACACGTAATCGACGCGGCGCCGGCGTGTGTCAAACGTCAGAAAAATAATTAATGCACTTGGCTTGATAGCGCAGTAACAATAACTCGCGCGAATCTGGGGAACTAGATTAAAGCCTCAACTAGGTTAAAGACCCACACAGTGGAGAAATTTCGTATCGTTTCCGATATACGAAATGCAATTAGAACACGATATAGAGATGTTCAAACGAACGTAAACGGAGTAAAATACGTCGCATGTACGTTCGTATGTAGCAGTTCGTTACGGGATAATATCTATTAGAGTTGCACGTTACTTTCACTACGGGAGCTCTCGACTTTCTTACTTGTCAGCCATAATTATATACGACATAACAGTAATTTATCAGGTTTCTATTTTCGTTGTCATTAGAAAACTGAAGGAACTGAAGGATTCGCTATTACAAATGTAGATCCTTGACTCCTAAGAGCCTTGATTCCCCCGTTCCACAGACTGGCTCTTTATTATGATTGTTGATTGTACCGCAGATCCCTGGAACCGATAGTTTTTTTTCTAATTGTTTATCGATCTTGAAACTTTTATACGTTCATTGTATGTATATTTCGTTTCACGCGTGTATGAAGCAAGATCGAAACGAAACGAAATAGCAAAGTCAATTTTCACGCATATACAAAGATCGAGGGTGCAGTCTATTAAAAGACTGTCTGTAACAAAAATAACGGAGCATCGGGTACTGTTCCATCGCAGCCGCCTAATTTCGTTTGGTACCAAGTAGAGTACCTGCCAGTCACTTTCGATCATGCCCGGCGCAATGAAAAATTTTAAGGGACTCCTGACGTCAATCGATCAGCGAAGGAGGAATTCTAAATAAAACATTATCCCTCCCTTGTTTAATATCTATAATTATCAACGACTAATCGATTCTTATTATTGCTGGTGAGAAGAAATTCGTGAGTTACGATGATTGATTTTATATTTCATATTCGTACGTCCCACATGCGATATGATAAAACGAGGGAGGAGAGAAATTCTTTTTTATAATCGAGACTAACGGCATTATTATTTTTACTTGAAAATACTGCATCGTTAACGATGACATCAGTCGGTTACAACGATGAAAGCACCATGTAAAGCACCGTGTGAATCATCGTGCACCTTCCTTAAATGTAAACGTCGTACACGCCGCGAAGTCATTAAACCTCATTTGACTTGTAGAGGATATTGCAATCCGTATATCCTCGAGACACCGATTTGTAGAAACCAATAAGTACGCACATCGCGTATATATGCAAGCCAACTAATCATTTTCAATAGGAATGATACATAAAGGTGACGATAGAGAAAAACATGACGATGGTAATATAATATGTACGTAAGAAGCAATAAATATATCATGAGTCTCTAAAAAAAAGTTTAACAATGAACCATCATTTTTTTTCATTCTCAATAACAAGAAAATATGATGAATATTGAAAGTTAATAATGAAAATTGCTTGCGCTATTTTTAGATTAACATTCATATTCCATGCAAATTTTAATCCTCTATTCCGAGAAAAATTTCTGATTGAAAATAAACAATCAGAAAATTCTGATTACGTTAATCAGAATTTTAGTTATCTCTCTTAGTCTCAACTAGAATTATAATGAATTTAAATTAGAATATTCCGATTCGTCCGTTTTCAATCAGAATTTTAATTAATGCAATTAGATTCTTTTTCCTGTGCAATTATATTTTTACTTATTTGCAATCTGGGTCATTTTTAGCTTTAAAAAAATTCAAAGTTACTTTTAAATTCTCTCTACATTATGCTATAAAATAATGTTTTTTAATTCAAATGTTAAAAACCTTTAATAAAAATTGAAATTTGGGAAGAAATGAGAATGAAATTTGAGAGTGAGATTTCGCTTGTGCCAAAAAAAAGACTCAGATTGCAGAGGAAGGATTGAGAAAAGTTAACAATTTCGCAAACCACCGGATACTTTTCACGCGTTGGAGGAACATTGTCACAAAATATTCATAAATATTCATAAATACGAAAGAGATTAGTCGTTAATTTATCTACGCGTTATAAAAATACATTCTTCGGAGGTTCACTCGCGGTTAATGGCGTGCCATAAATTTTCGATACACAGCCGAAACACGAAACGTGTAGAAACTTGCATGACTATATAATCCGATACTAAAATAAACCGCGAAAATTCCATGGAGCAAAAAAACAATATCGAAAGCGGTTAACACGATATTGCGAAGCAAAGGTCGGCTATACGCTCGGTTACGATCCCGAATGCGAAATATATTACGTAAGTTAGTATAAATCCGAAACTTTCTAAACGCGCGCCGAGGCGTCGCGTCGCGTCGTCTCCGAGTTGCGATCTTGATCCCGTTCGCAGTGGTCTACGTGGGCTTTATTGACGGACGTACGGCTGAATCGCGAGTGTCGTGTCAATGCGTAAAATTCAAACAGAATTTCACTGAATGTATTTCCTATTTGCCCATTCATCTCTCGAGCATTGAATTTCGAATGATCCCTTTTTTTTACTATACATACTGTTAAGTCTATAGTGTCAAATTTAACTTAATGTGAGTCACCATTGCTCCTGCTCAATCATGTCGTTATTTTATATTAAAACAATAGTTATATTTGACACTATACCATGTTAATTTGATATTAAATAGTGTCAAATTTAATTATCGTTTTAGTAAAAAATAATGATACATTTAGTAGGAACAATGGCGACTCACATTAAGTTAAATTTGACACTATAGATTTAACAGTGCAGAATGCAGTTCTTAAAGAGACGAGAGAGTTTTGAGAGAGAGTTCTTTAAAAAATATCGAGGAAGTTTTTGAATTATAAACATTTAAAAAGTCTGTTTTTTTATTCCTGCACTAAGTTGTATTAGAACTCTTTTTCTCATTAAATAATTTTCGTTAAATAACTTACATATATACCTACCTCACTTCAAGTTACAAAAGTATATTAATTCATCCACAGAAAACAAATCTCATGTTAGCGAATCGCATCGTTTAAAATTGCGCGTTTAGGTGCGGGTAGCATTTTGCGTTGTATCTACCATGGAACATGTCGGAATGAATTACGATCGGAATTATTTTGTTTTCTCTAGAAAATACATAGAAATCTGGAGAATAATTGAATAATTTCGATCGGAATCCATTCCGATTTGTTTCATAATAGATGACTTGAATGTACGAATTTTAAGCGATATAATTCGCTAACTTGTAATGATTATAATTCAAAAACGTTTATATAACCTTGACATTTTGGACATTAGGATTTTCGTCTCAAAATCATCTTAAAAATCTATCCTTAAGCGTTGTTACGATCTTCATCGGTCACACCCTGTATGTATATAATAAGTCTATTATGCGCTATTTTGAAATATTTACGTCTGCTTAACTAGACCGTGGACTGTCGAAAATAATAACATTACGCGATGATATCGATGGTATGTATCATCGGCTCGGCCACCGGAACCAGCCTTTTATTTTCACGTTATGAGGGGGGGAAAAAAAAGAAAAAGGAACGACCGTGGAGAAACGTCGATCGGTTCGTTGCGCTGAACGCCTGGCGCGTTGGAATGAAACCGAGTGTTTCGAATGTTAACTCTTGACAGATTACGCAAAGTCGTGCTACGGAAATATAATGTTGTATGCGGAATATAAGTCAAAGTTAACAAACAAACGAGCGCATACTTCAAACCCTCAAAACTTCTTTCTCGTCAGCGTTTTTATATCAACAGTATATATTTTTAAGTCTTCAGTTGTCAAATATACATATTATATATAATCAAAATAACTATTTGACGATGGAGTTTTATGGGAGATTAAAACGAAAAAAAAATTACAATCCTCCATTTGAAAATTATCTATTCTTTTTTTTTATGTTAACAAATTCCGATACGCGGTATCTGTGTCACGAAATTGACATTTCAGAATAGTATTGTAAAATAGTCGATATGGTTTCGTACATTTGAATAATTTCTTGAACAAAAAAACTTAACGTTACAGCGAGACGTGTTTCTATTGGTGGCCTTTATAGGACATGTGATAGTATTACTAACCAAAGGAAACCCCGCCAGCCACAACGCCTGATATCGCGGTTCGTATTTGCATACTTAGGCGTGGACAGGAAAATTCGCGCCTCCGTAACTGTTTCGATATCGGAAAAGTAACGGTGGGATATGCAAACGTACGTGTTTCAAAATCATTATCGGATACATAAACGTGCATCTATCGGATTCTAATGCCGGCAGTAATATTCCTTTATCGCAGAAACAAATATTATTTTTCTTATGCACGTTTCCACTAATACAGATTAACTTTAATCTCTCTCGTTCCAACTTATTCTTCCTCTTTTTCATATTTTTATTCTACTGTAGATAAGCTTACCTTTTCTACTGTAGATAAGCTTTAATCTTGATTTATTCTTCCTTTTAATAATTTTTTTTAACTCTAAGAATAATATTAAAAAAGGATAAAAATTAAATCAAACCGAGGTTAAAGTCGATTTAAATTTCTACAATAAAACAATATCATTGCAAAAAATTAAACAAAAGTATCGTCGATACCGAATTTAAAAGGAACGGTAAAATTACACAGATTATCTATTTTGGAAGAGCGATGCCAGGTCCATTTCACCGAGTCGAGCGTTAAAAGGGTTAAAAGCTGAAACACGATAAGAAGACAGGAAGATACTCACCGTAAAAATATCCTCGATTCGACAGCCTCCTCCCGCTCGTTTTTTTTTCCCACGTCGCGATCCGCAGGTAAGATAAGTTCAGACGGATGAATTCAGCTGGCTCGCTCGGTGCGGCTGCGGGTGGCTGCGGGGAGAGTCGACTAAGTCGGCTGCGCGGCTGGCCGTTGCCCCGAGTAGCCCGAGTGTCAAACGGCACGGACAATGGCTCGTCCTGACGCTCGCTCGCGCCGGCCGCATGTCAGGGACGCGTGCTCTGAGTGCTCGGCGAATGCCCAGGAAGGGGGAAAGAAAGAAAAAAAGGGGAGATCTCGGTGTTTCTTTCACACCCGTGAGCGCCCTCCGCACTTTCGCAGCGACGCCACGAGAGACGCGTTCCCTCGCGTATATATGTACACGCTACACCCCTTCAACTTGAACGTGGAAAAGGCGCGCGTCCCTGTACACTGTACACGCCTGTACACACCGCGCGACGCACCGTAACGGACTGAACCGACTGAAGCGAGCGCGTAATACTCTCCGAACTCCGAGCCGCCGTACCGAGCCGAACCGAATCGAATCGAATCGCCGACATCGCCGTGCCGCGCCGCGGTAGACGCGAGTACGCCCGATCGCCGCGCGATCGGCCGCCGAGACCCGAGACTGACCGAAACGCGCGGAATATTGTCCCCTCGTCCCTTCTCTGTTTCTCTCACTCACTCTCTCTCTCTCTCTTCTTCTCTCTCTCTTCTTCTTCTTTCTTTTCGTTCTTCGTCGTTCTTCTTCGTTCGTCTTCTCTTCCTTCTCTCTCTCTCTCTCTCTCTCTCTCTCTCTCTCTCTCTCTCTGTCTCTATCTCACCCGTATATGGGATGCCTAGCAACGGCATCAGTGGAAACCTCCAACACGCTGAACTCTTTCTTTCCTCCACTCTTCTACTCCCTCGATCTTTAACGATGGCGACAACGGGGGGGCTCTGCCCTTTGACAAAAACTTGATCGCAACGGATTGTCGCGATTCACCCAAGCGAGGTGACAAGAAAGGTCACATGCAAGTCGTCTCGGTGTCGATGAGTCGTTAACGAAATATTTTCTGCCTGAATTGAGATTCCATAATCGCATTCTCTCACGCAGAGATCCTCTCGTGTTTCGTCGCATGGTTATATGTACAGAAAAGTTATATGTACAGAAAAACGTAAGGCAGTAAGATGCGTGTAAGCCGTAAGCGAATCGATCGCAATCAGTATAAAGGCAATAACGTATTCTCTAAATTCTTTGAGTGGAATTTTATTCTAAAGAGTGAAAATTGAACCTGTCTTGATAAAGAGAGTGCCTCAATGTTCATTCTTTAAGTGATAGGCTTTCTATGACAAGCTATTATCCTAAGCTTTCAATCTTAAGATTTCAGTTTTAAGTGTCAATCACAATCGATGTGGGGAGAATAATCGAATATGATTGATCAATTTCTTACGATTTCTTACGATTTAAGACTTAAAGCTTAGGACTTAAAGATGATGACTTATCGTAGAAAACCCATGAGAGATGATGACTCTTCAGAGCGATAATTCACTCTAAATTAAATTTTTAGAGAGTAAGTAGTAACGAAATGTTCATTTGCTTACTGCTTACGTTTTTTATGTGCCATAGCCTTAACGCTGTGGCGCGTGATCGCAATTTGCTTCCCCTCGTGACAAGAGTCGTCATCCGTTTACCTTTTTAGAATTTCGCGATGACGTATCTCTGTGCAAATCGCAAATTTGTACGTCCATACAAATTGCCGATCACATGAGCCAGCCGATACAGACGGCCGACTTGTCAGCTGCGATAGTTTAACGAGCGCCACAAACATATGTCGCACGCATTGGCATTTTACGAAAGGCGGCTTGTAGACGAGCACGTGAGTGCTACATAAATTGATAATAAAAAAAAGAGAGTGTACCGTTAAATGCGGGACAGTCCCTATACGTTTTTAGGAAGCGACCAGTTTAAACTGGTTATAGTTACATTTAACCACGCAAATGTCAATAACGTGTCGCGAAATGTCATGTAAATAGTGAAAAATTCTCCGGCGGAAAAATCTGCATTGAAATATGTGAAACACGCATGCGATCTTTTATTGAGCAAACTCGCGATGTATTTGCGATGAATAGATTTGATGCTTGCAGAAGAAATTCATATTAAAAAAAGAAAAAGAGAAAATATTGTGAGATGCTCCTCTTTCTTCACCTCCCAAGTGAAAATTTTTCTCATAATTTTTCTACAAATTGAAACATTTTTCAGAATTACAGAAAAAATCTACATGTTTTCTTAGAATTTCTCATAACTTGTGAATTCTACTTGTATATTCTTTTAGATTTTTCATTCTACAATTTCTGAAAAAATATTTTAACCTTTCTCAGATTTCATCAGAGATTATAGAGAAAGAGAAATGTTAGAAATCTTAAAATATTTCAGAATACATATATAAAAATTTCTAAGAGAAAGATGAAACTATTATATACAAACATTTTTAAAAAGTGTTCTAATTTAGTATTTAAAATGAGAAATTTCCTAAATAGTTTATTCTAAAAAATTATAAAAAATTTCACCATGGCTACGACTTCCATTTGATTTCCGCGTTATTTAACCGGTAAATAGCAATTTGATACGACCATGTTTGTATTATATGTATGCGCACGCCTTTGTAATATACTTCACAAATAGTCATACTCTGTCTATACAGCGCGTTATTTAAGTTTATAATCACATGTATCAATTATATCGGCAATTTGCCTGGACTCATTTACGCATTCGTGTCCAATATTTTCCAAGATTCTTAGAATTTCGACCGCGTCTGTAATCAAGTCGGCACTTTTGATCGCGAAGTCAATGAAGGATGACAAAGAAAACCTTTACATAGGAAGCAATCGCCTTAAGACCAGAGCATGAATTTCTACATAATGCATAATGCATAGCACTTAAAAAAATCACTCAAAGTCTTTTATTTCAAGGAAAGAAAGAAAATGAAGGACTTTGATTGGTACAATTTTTTATGTATGTATAATATTATGCATTATGTAAGACTCTGTGCTTCCACCCTCAGAAAAAATATAGTGAAACAATTTATAGGAACGTAGATCGTACTAATGATTTGTTTGATAGAGAGAACATTTGATTTTTGACAAGGAGTACGGCTCAGAGTGGCTTATTTTTTAAAAATAACTTGACGCGAGGAATCCCGCATGAACTTATTTTTATAGGAAAGGATTTGTTTATCTGAGGAAATGATATATCGCGGCATGATTATTCCATCACGCTTTCTTTCTTCTAGAAATCGTGCCCGTATATATTGCCTGCTCTTTGATAATTAATATCGATGATTAATAACGCTTTCAAATTCACAAACGCGGGCGAGCCCACGTGGGTGAAATATGTTTATATATTTACATATGTTTGCTAAAAACGATTTGCGGGTTCGCCTCTATGACAGATAAAAACATCGGAATTTCTTCGTGTCGAACATCCGCGTTTGAGAAATTCGTGAATTTGCCAATTCCGCGATTGCGATCGCAGAGAAAAAAAAGTAAAAGGTCACTCTCACGTGATGACCGAAATGAAGCGGATTCGCCGTGGTCGTAATGGTATATCCTGGGGATGAAGAATTAATTGGATCGATAGCGTGACACGGCGCTTATTTCGAGCGTAAATTCAAATGTAATTGCTCACTATGCGAGCGGGACCGTTTAATAAGACAGATTACGCGCCGGGCACCGGCCATGTCAAATTTACTTCTCATTGTGTTCTATCGTTTGCTCCGCTTATCCGTTTATGGCGTTTATTCACGCCGGACCTCGCTACTTGCTCGCTACAGAATGAGCGTTGCTGTTTGTTCGAATGCTTGCTAAAAAATGGAAGTCAAATCTTCTCTAGCAGGAACAAGAAGAATCTCAGAGTATCACTCAAATAATTGTATCTTTAAGGAATATCATAAATTCTATTTCCGATTCTTGTAAACTTATTTTATCGATTTTTCTTAGTCTAATAAACAAACTATATAAATAGACTGAAGAAAATTATCATGATACAATATCAAAATACGATTATTTTCAGAATTTACAAAATTTATAACGAAAAAAATGTCTAACAATTTAAACGTTTAAAAATACTTTAGCTGCTTGTAATATAAATTCGTTGCTGGAAATGCTGATAAGAGATCTTATTAACGTAACTCTAATTGATTAAAATTGTTGCGACGTCAACGACGGCCTTTGAGAAAGCAAGAAATAATTTATAATTCATGTGAGTCTCGCGATGATCCGATTAAATATAGACAGCTACTAAATTAAATCTCCGGAGTAATCGTTTAGCTGAATTCGATAAACGTTCTTCAATATAATTAGCTTCTCCCGTTACGTTCCACGATATTTTTCGCCTCTGACCCGATTAAATGGACGGAAAGTACGCTAAACGGAGCATAAAGTGACGGCCATATAATTACATAACAGCTATAATAACATTATTTGCTAAAACGACGTAATTTTAAATCAATAAACTCTGATCTCGGCCTTTTTCGCGTCGATTATCTTTATGGATATCTTTCTCGGATATCCTTTTAATATGACTATGGCGAAATGGATATATCCCTCTCGTATGCATCGTTTTACGGTCCAGTTTCCCGTTGAGTTTTTTTGACAGCTGCTTGTTCAACCTATAGATTTGCTCCCGTTCCTTGCGACGCCTTTGTTCTTTGTCGTTCCCGCTCAACCTGCCATAAAGAGATTTTTGCTGCACGTATTCCATTACTTTCTTGCTTTTGGAATAAGGTATTTCGATGTCTACCATTTTGTACCACTTCTTGGTCGGAATTTGGTTTCGATGATGCGGCGTCCTCGATCTAGAAACATCAACGTGTGACATCGCGCTGATCGCCCGCATCTTCGCCAATCGTCTCAACTGACGACGGTGATGGAGATTCGGGATCTCGCACATGTTGCGTATTCGCGGACGTTCAAGTTTTATATTCAACGGCGGCACTGTCATGCAGTCGCCATTCTCGCAGGATGAGCTCTCCGAAGAACACAAGGTCTTACACTCGCCGTTCTTCTCTTTGGTATCGCACTCGCAACTCTTGTCACATTCCTGAGAGCTCGTCTCTGGAGGATTATCCTCGTTGCAACCTTCCGTCACAAAGTCGCAGCTTGTTTCACAGGACCTCCCCGATGTTTCGACGTTGAATTCGCATTTTTCTAAGCAGATCTGCGCGCAGCCTGTGTTGTATTTCATACATATGTCATGTTAATCTTGGAAATTTATTTATGTACAGAAATTTATGTACAGCTGTGTGTTTAAAATACATTAAAGTTTATTTATTTATAATGTATCTGTTAAAAGAATAAATATGTATAAGACAATGAGTTTTTTTTCAATCAAAACTATATTATTAATACAATAGAAATTGTAATTTTCTCTTTTATATTGTAAGAAGAGTTGTGTAAAATGTAATGTAATGTTATTTTACCTTTCATCGTCGGCGTTTCAATCAATTCAGTTGTTGAAACTGTAGAGTCCGTGATTAAGTCTTGATGATACGGTGGCTCAGTAGATTCAAGAGTGGAAATCTGCATCGTCGGCGTCGTTGTTGAAGATTGCGTCGTTGAGAGCAGAGTAGGCATCGTTTCGACATATTTGCTAGTTGTACTTTGTTCAGTAATGCATTCAGCTGCTTCACAAGCGGGGGCAGGTGTTGCAGTTGGTATTCTCAAAGTCTTTCTGAAGTCAACGCGTGGTGTGAAAATTTCTGTTATGATCTTCGAACGATTCAGTTTTGTTATCACATTGGTATCCACCATCGGTATCTCCATTATAGATGATATCGTGGTTATCGTCGCGGTCGTCGTTGTGGGAATTGTTGTAGGCAATGTTGTACTGATCGTTGTGGGCACAGTTTTAGGCAATGTTGTACTGATTGTTGTGGGCAATGTTGTGATAGGCACTTCTGTGATAATTGTAGGTAATGTTGTGGTAGTCGTAGGCAATGTTGTAGTTGTTGGCAACATTGTCATAGTTGTAGATGTTGTTGGCAACGTAGTCGTAAGTAATTCTGTAACAGGGAAAATCGTAGTCGTGGGTAACGTCGTAATTGTAGATAATGGTGTAGTTGTCGCAGTGGTTATAGCCATAGTTGAGGTTGGCGCCATGGGTTCGGTCGTAATCGAAATTTTCGTAGATTGATCTTTGGATTTTTTTGGAGCCTTTGTAGTATGGATAAATTCAACAGGCACTGTAATCGTTTTGAATTTACGAAAGATTGTACTGCGTTGAATCGTAGTTTCGCCTGTTAGCAATGTTGTGCTAAAACGTTTCTTTGCTATTTTAAACGGGATTTCTACTGAGCGTCTTAAATCCAGTATCTGAATGTCCACGCACTCGTCGCTCATCTCCAGAAAATTTTTGATTAGAGAATTTATCAATTTACAATGTAAAATCAGTTTTAGACTTATTCGCAGACAAGCTCGCGGAACATTACAGAGAATCTCAATGGGGACATCCTTTATATCCTGCAAACTCTCCTTGATTTCATCGATTTTCTTCATTATGTGGACATAGCGCGGCAATTGTCGCAAATTCTCATAGGCATCCAAGAACAATTCCAAGAGTTCGTCGAGGTTTTCGATCATGCGACTCTTGTGCCAGAATTTTGCGTGCATCCGCAGAGACATCGCGATGTTTTTGGCAAAGTCGATGTCTATCAGCTGTCCGGTGATCTTCATCATCAGCTGAGCGGGAATAGCCTGCTGATACTTCTGCACTTTGAGATACTTTTTCACCACGTTAAATTTGTTTAATTTTATCACTAGATATTTCTTAGTCACGATGATGTCTTTCTCAATTAAATCATCAGGCAGCACGAGATCGAAGAGATATTCAACGTGAATCGCCTGGTTCTCGTAAACGTTACCAAGCAAGATATTCTCGTCGATCATGCCAACGTCGTCGGTAATTCTTCTCGCAATCAAGAGCGCGTATTTTTTTAGATCGTTGTCCGAAAATTTTTTGGCGTATATACCAACGTAGTACTTAAGGAAAGAATTCATAGTATGGAACTTTCTCAGCTCCATCGTCGACACTGAAATTTCGACGGTGGTCTCCGAGATTTTACGAAAGTGTCGTATAAGTTCCCTCTCAGCGAGGCGAACATCGTCGTCGTAGTTATCGTATCTCACATTATATAAAAGTCCAGAGAGTAGATTGGGCGTGATTACCAACACTTCTCGCTGCAAGAGTCTCAGTAATGTCGCCAGAGAGAAACCTCTGGGATATTGCTGCAATATATTGGATGAATGATACACGTGGTATGTAATATTCAACGCGGCTGTGTTGTAATCATCGGGATGCGGAAGATCGTGCTGCTTTCTGATTCTGCGGCAGATGCTGACGCTACTCCTCAGATAGGGTTCCCTGGCGTGTCTGTAGATCTCGGCACAGATCCTGGACGGCCTCGTATCCGGATTCCTCAGAACACTGAGGATTAGGTTGACGTTGTACCGTCGTTTGAGGATCTTCCAATATATCTTGTACAACGCATTCACTTCCGTAATACTGAAGTCATCATAATAATCGTACAGGAGGCTGCCGAAAGTGTCGATTATTCGCGCTCGCAAGAGTGCACTGAAATACAGCAAGTGCTCCGTGGTTTCTTGCAATGTGTAACTATCTTTTGGCGCCATGAAATTCTTCTGTTCGAGAAAGTCGCGGCTTGTCAAGATTATGTTGTTGTTCGAATTCACTGATATCTCGTCATGTCTGTGGAATTCATAGTCCGCCTAGAGAAATTAAGAAATAAAACAACTCCCTGAAACAGCTGAGAGAAATCAACTTCTCTCTTTAACACGTTTTTATTTGTAAATAGATAAACATTTAATTAATCTGTAATTTAATTAATCTATATTCTGTAAAATAGTATTTATTTTGCCTTATTTTTAAAACGTCATTACGACATCACGACATGAAAATGTCAATTCAATTTGCAAAAGAAAGTTTGACAAAACTAAAAATCCAAGTTGATAATACGGTGAATGTTCACTTTGATTGATTATGTAAAAACATCGATTAATAACTTTATCGGTTAATTCTTTAAATTCCGTGGCATGATTTTTCATTTCTATTATTTTCTTTTTATTGCGAAGGTCGTAAAAAATTTAATAACCTTTATTGAACATCGTTCTCATTGTTAACTTGTTCAATAATACGCCGACGATATTAGAATGTAATACTTATTCGTCAGAGTCTATTATCCCTAGCTAGTTGAGTTGATGTTTCTAATTTGACGAACGATAACTCAATAAATCTTTCAAGAATGGGAAGAATACAATCTCTCTCGTCGGGTAATATATATGATTTTACTATGAAAAAGTCACAAACGCACGTTTATAACACTAAAAATAAATTTGCTTTAAATATTAAAATGCACATATTAATTAATATTCCAAAGCTCCTGAAAAGCTCCCTCGTTATTTGTTTCTAATCAGTTTAAAAAATTACGATCTTTTTTTATTTATAGAAATACTAAAAATATATGTATATTTTAACATAAATATTATAAATATTAAAATGTACTAAAATACACATTTTACTTAAATTTTAATTTATGTTTTTTAAATAAATTTCAATTTATTTTAATGTTGAAATTAATTTAAAAATGAATGAGGTGATAAATAAATAAAAAGATTAAAAATAAATTCAAATTAAAATTAAAAAATAAATTAAAAGATTTTATTAAAATTTATATTATTGTCATCTCTTCTTCACCTCTCTTTTTTTCTCTCTTCCCAACTTTCTTTCATGACAAGATCGGGATAGTCCTGTCTCACCTGCGCGGATAACACAAGCAATAGGATCAAAGTAAACCCGATCTCCCGTATCGCGATCCGCGATGACATTGCCGGTGCCATAACTCACTCGCGAAACAACGCAGACTTCGCTCCGACAACAATGCAAACCGATCAAGCTATCGCGTAGCTTATATAAGGTGCGCGTGTATGTCTTTATGACGTGCACGTGGGTGAGGACGGTTTGTGCGATACTATGATGTGTGGTCCAGGTGCACGCGACAAAATTGAAATTAATCATGAACATGACGATATGGAGACCGTCCTGGGAACTCGAGTTTCACTTCTCGCGATCTAATGCCTCGCATTTTACGTTCTTTTTATCTACAATAAGTATTTGATCGCTCGAAAATCGCTTTCTTAAATGTTATATCCACAAATACAACTTACGATAATACCTAATACCACTTATCGTTAAAAGTTCTCTTAAAAATTTGGATTGAAAGCTCTCATCTATAAGCTACTGTGTTCCACTTTTCAAGACCGGATCAATCTGTCTTACTGTAGCTCAGCCTCTTGAAGATTAATATTTTAATTCAATTTAATTTATTGCAAGTAAAAAATGATTGCCAGCAAGATTTGCTGTTATGAGTCTGCCTAATAATACAATATGAATACAATAGAAAAATAATAATAACATAAAAGCATCAAAGTAATAGAGTAAATTAATGTTTTTTTAAATTAAGTTAAAGTTAATGGCTTATAAAATTAATAAAATTAAGTTAAAAGTTGTAAGAACAAAGAATTAATAAAAGTTAAGTTAAGATTAAATTAATTTAAGTTTAAAAAAAAGTTAATTTTGAAAAAAATTATTTTTGAAATCAGAATATCCTAATTTTTCTTAAAAAGAGATTACTTTAAATAATCCTTACAAATATTATGAGGTAAATTAAATTTTATATTCACATATAAGTTATTTATACATACATAATAAGAGTTACACCATAAGATATTTTTGTCAAAATCTTGCGAGAGAGAAGGATATACAATACGTTTGCATTATTTCTCTTTCTTTAACCTTTAACTTTCTTTAACTTCTGAGATGACTGTTTATACAAGTCGATTACATCGATTATATATTTGTTACAAAAAATAAAACGTAAAAATTTAGAAAATGGGTCGATATGCAGCTCTATTCTACAACAATTCTTCATTTAAGGCTCATTTCATATTTATGTGACGTATAACATTTGCTGACATATAACATTTATGATACCTAAAATTAGTAATTCAAATATAAGCGAGAATTGACAAAACCTAGCGGTCAATAAAAACTGACTACCGTATGATGTGGCTCTTATTATAGAGTCTCTCATCAGAAAATCATTAAACTTTTTCTGAATTAATTCTCTAATGTTTAAGATTTTATAGAAAAAAATATTAACCTTAAGAGAGATAGAAAAATTTTTAATTTAAAAAAGTTAATAAATTAAAATTTAAAAGTAACTAAATTAAGTTAAAAATTAATACACTTACGTTAAAAATTATTAACTTTTTAATTTCTTTTTTTAACGTTTTAACTAGTTACTACTCAACCCTGAAATTGACAAGAAAAAAAAAGAGAGTAAGAATTAAATACATTATCACGCGTTCGAACATATTTATAAAACATACGCGCGTAAGTACAGTGCAAACAAATACAATTACAAAATATAATAACAAATCAAATCAAGAACAGGCAAATATAAAATCATTTTGATTTTTTATTAATTTTTATGTATTCCTTGAGAAGTGTATGTATCGAATATACTGCCGCGTAATAAGTCTCAATGCGTATAATAATAATGTCAAAAAGTTAAAACCGATCCAGTAAAGAAATATTTTGGAACATTTCATGAAACAATATTGTAGCAACGTTGCTGAAATGTTCTAAAATGTTTCTTGCTTATTGAGAAGAAAATTGGTATAGGAGAAAAATTAATATTTGATCGGAATCGAAGTCCAACTGTTTCCAAGGAGGGTGTCGCGACTTCGCGAAGCTTTATCCGTAATTCTATCCGCCTTCGGTCGAGCTTGCGCAGTTTCTATGCCAATATGGATTCTTTGAGTGATGCATGCCTCGCGCCAAGGGCGCGACGATTTCCACGGAATTTCGCGTCCGAGAGTACTCGCGAACGATCGCTCGTCACGACACCCGACGTTTTTCGGGTAGCGGCCCATCGTTACATTAGTTATATAGTTGAAACCTAGCGTCATGTCCGAGGACTATCAGCATGCCTGCGAGAGGGCAGAATTGCTAGGCTTGCCGAAGCCTAGCGAGGAGGAGTGGAGGCAGTCGCAGGCGGCGCAGAGCGAGAATCCTCGTTGCAACGTCGACGACGACGATGCTGCATTACAGGTAACTGCGCTGTTGCGTCTCGCTTGCGCTAAGAATTTCAAATCAGGCAGAATCTGTTTGAAAATATACCTAAAATAACAGCCCGAATTTTATTTAATTGGACACGCCCATTGGCGAACGAGCTATTTCTGATACGTTCATCAATCGTGAATCAAAGAGTATTATTTTTTTTTCATTGTCGTAATATAAAAGAACGCAATCAAGAAGAGGGAGGAGAGAGAGAGAGTCGTGCGACATAATTTGCAGTTATCTATACTTGTAGCTTTTACAATTTTTTTATTCCCTTTTTTTTCATTCATCCGCTTTCTCTCTCTCTTTCATATGTTAATGAGCGGCTAATGCACTTATGGCGATATCGCAATCGCGATAGACATTACGCAGCAGAATCGGGTTGCGCGTCCACGTGCAACGAGTTACGAGTCAGATCGTCGCGTCGAGAATAAAATCGCTGACGTCGAGAAGTCGATCGCGGGGTTCATTAACGCCAACGGACGGACGGACGGACGGACGGACGTTCACGCGTGTCCGCGATACGAATTTTCTCACGACGATGCTCTCTTATCTCTAGGACTTGGATTACGTGGACGATGCGGCGGGACGCATCGGCGGCGGACTGGACGAGCTGAACAACATTCTGAGCACCACGCAGAAGAAGCTCAACAGATTCAAGGTGACTTGGGATAATTAATTGCCGAGTGAGCCTGCGCGCACTTATTTCGCATGTTGCTCGAATTAATTATTATTTTGTCATAACGATAGCGCGGAATTTTTACGACCGATACGACGGATCACTTTATGTCCTTACTCGCAAATTGATAACGCTTTCCTCCTGCACCGCCGGTTCTCCACCGCCGTCCCGTGTCTAAATGAATTGTTCGTCATGAGATTCGTAAACTTCACGCTGACGAATTACAAATAAATCCACATGTTATACGTCTTCAAATAGATATTGCATGTTTTCCATTTTTCATCGCAAATAAGAGAAAGAAAGAGAGAGAGAAAGAGAGAGAGAGGAGGGGGGAAGAAGGGGGAGGGGGAGAGAAAGAAAAAGGCCTTTAATAAAGAATTCCGCAGACAGTTTGCGGCAGTCTGGGAACGTTGCTCAAAGTGAAGGTAAATTCTCGCGGCGGAACGCCGCGCCACAAGCCCGAGGAGCCAAACCCTGAGGCGGGAAAGCAGGAAAACCAAGAGAAACCAGAAGCCACGGTCGACGAGATGATAACGGTGGAGACATCAGATGTGACCATCACGGACACCGCGAACCAGCCCGCGAACAGCAGCGTCCAGAAGCAGATCGATCTCAACCAGAAAATGGGATCTCATTTGAATAAGCTCGACTCCTTGATCACGAAGGCCGAGAACGCTCAATATAGTATGCAGCATCAAACGAAACAAATGAAAAAGATACTAAAGAAGTAATTGCAATAAAAATAAAACGAATTAACCGGCTAATGAATTAACCAGCTAAATGATAAATTCGCTCGAGGTTGATCACCAATTAAATTAAATCTTCCATTTTGAGTGAAAATTCGTATAAAAGAATATTTTACAGACATGTCACGTAAATTAATCCCGATGCGTGTAAATTAATTTCTTGTGACTTTGATCGATAAAGTCCTACATTCCTGTAGATGCGTAATTATGTAAGATGTAAGAAAACACGATAAGCAATTTCACAAACCAACATGTATAAGTCGTATAGATTTTAATTGTTACATTGCACATATAAAGTTTAATTGTTGCATCGAATATCGATATCTTCTTCGCGATAAACTTATATATTTAAATCGCGAGAGAAATCTTGTGAATAATTGTTATCAATTTTTTTATATGTCGTACATTTTATATGTACGTTCTCTTTGTCGCTAAAAATCGAATGTTGTTACGATACGTGTACTGTCAAATGTATGTATGTGTATATATATAATAATAATATATATATATATATATACACACATACATACACATATATATTTATATATGTATATCAATTATGTATTAATAGTATTTAAAGTATATATATATTACTTTTATATATATATATATATATATATATATATATATATATATATATATATATATACACATACATATACGGATATTGTTGACGAATGTAGTATTGTTACATAGCCACGAATATATTTCCGGTAATTGAGGCTTTATCCTTGAATCCTTGACAATACCGACATATCAGGTGTAAAAAAGATATGGAAAGGCATGTTGACAAATCGCAAGCCAGTGATAAGCTTTCCTATTCAGCAAATGATGTGATATTATTTTACATCGATCTAAGAATTATTATTATTATGACTTGCTACAATCTATATATGTATATTTTATCATTGAATAGTTTGCGCTGTTCATCGAAATCTAAGTTGTAACCGCTAATATAACTAATATAACAAATAATAGGTACATGTTCATTTGCCTTAATCCTCCTGATATTAGAGTTCTCCATTTTATGAAAATATTTTCGTAATAGAAATTAATAAAAATTTAACATTGACATTTTTAAAAGTAGGCAACAGAGCTCCACAACGGTAGAATCATTGAATTTATTATAAAAAGAAGTAAATTGTCTACGATGTATAATCCTATCAAATAATAATCACGAACAATCTCAGTCTCATTTCATTCGTACAAATTATTATTTTTCCAAGATTCTTTTTCAAGAAATCCGTTATTAATGGACTTAGTTTAGAAGCCAAAATTTCGATCAATTTTCACTGGCTATTCGTTTCTATAACAAGAATGATTACTGACTATTAGCTTCCAAGTCCATATCCGACCAAATGGCTTCAGTCTCGCTCTCCTCGGGTGCCTCATCGTTATCTGTATCCGGCAGACCATCACCGACATCATAAGTTGTATCAGCCTGTTCCTCACCAACGGTCATATAATAAGCGGAATCCAATTTACTAGAAGAATTGTCTAATCTGTGCATTCCCTCTATAGCTCTCCTGTTGTTTGGATCCAAGCTGAAGACAAAAATTAGATAAGCTTCATCTATAGATTTATGATGTAAATCAACAATTACAAAAATGAAATATGTACTTTAAAGCTATCACATAATGATCTAGAGCCTTCTCTTCATTGTGCATTCTTGCCCATAAGTCTCCCAAAGTTTGATGGAGCTTACAGGTAGAGTGAATCTCCACCTGTCTCTCGAGTAGTTCGATGGCTGCTTCCAAATTCATTTCCTGTTCATATATCTCCGCGAGTAAATACACTGCAGGTAAGTAGACTTCATCTTGAGATAAAGCTTTTTCGAGAAGGTTCTTAGCTTTGCTCACTGACACAGGATCTTTCATCAAGACGGATGCATATAACTGCAAACGCAAAATGCATTGTTATATATTTTTTAATTTACGTATATTTTAAATACATTTTCTTTTAACTTTAACTCACTGTTAGAACTCTTGTAGTGTGTCCAAGTTGTTTGCAAGAGCTGCTGGCGATATTCAGAGCTTCTCGCAACCTATGCATCCCAACAAGACAATCTACTAAACCTTTATGTGGTTCATATCTATATGGTTTCAATTGCACGGCGTGTCTAAAAAAGAACAAAGCGTCCTGATACTTTTTTTGCTCGATAAGAAGATTACCCCGTAATATAGTGGCCTCTATGTCATTAGGATTCAGATTTAATGCCTGAGCAGTAAGAGTATTTGCTCTGCTGAACTTTCTAGCGGCAAACAGGGAATATGCCATTGCTACGTAAATTTCGCCGGTACATTCGTTGTTAGCAGTTATCGCTGGTATCAGCCGTTCCAATTCTTTGATATGGTGCATTTTGTATAGAACTGCAGCATACATGTCCACCCTGTAGAGAGAAGTAACAAACAATAAGCACTCCGTGTAATATATAAATAAATCTCTAAATGTGGACTTACCCTTTTGTTATATCTGGTTCAATAACGCGAGCTCGCCTTAGACACAACAGAGCATTCTTATCATCACCTGCATAATAATAACACTCGCCCATGATAGTCAATAGATTGAAATTATCTCTAAGCAAAACAACATTGTCCAATGATCTCAGAGTGCTCACGGCATGAGTGTATTCTCTATTATGAATATGTGCATGAGCCTTGATCCACGTATTAAGCCATTCCAAATTCATCGAATTCGAGATGGAGCCGACGATCAGAGAATTGACCTCCACACCCTTTACTCCTAAAGAAAGGAGACCTTCGGCTGCTTCTAAAGCCAATGGACATTCTTTCAACACTTCTTTGTATGTGGTAATAGCAGATCGTTCCATTCCTTGCTCGTGAAACATCTTGGCTAGTGCCATGTTTACTTTGGCAGTACGCTGCTTGCCAGGAATGCTCTGTAGCACTTGCAAAGCTTCTTGCAAATTCTTGGACTTGACTAGACATAAGTGAATCTGATATTTGATATTGACATCCGATGGCAGATCCTTCTGTCCATCCAATAAAGGTTTCCCTGTACCTTTGGATTTTAACAGACACTTACGGAACTGCAGAGCCTTCTTGTAGAGAGTCTCTGCTCTGCGATATTTGCTCAGATGAAAGTGAGCATCTGCGTAATAAACGTATACATGAAACTTGCTGTAACCAGGTAGCAAATCAGCATTGTGTTCGCTGAGAGAGAGCACCAAGTTCGTCAGAGAGATCACATTACAATAAAGTGCCTGATCATAAAGCAGCTTGATCTGCTCGAATAGTCCTGACATGGTTAATTTTTTTTGAAATAAAATTTAATAGATTACTAACAGACTTCAAATTGTGCGATAATAGAATCAAAAGGAAGCGTGAGATTCTCAAAATTTCATAGACTGTAACATCACAAAAACACCAAATCTTACAAAAATCATTATTCCTATCTTCAATTAAATACTCATTTTTCTTTGTGCATTTTTAAACTGGCACTATTATATGACGTGAGCGTTCGTTTCTGTTGGAAATATTCTTTCAAAATATATTGTTTTTAAGGTTTTATGTTCCACCACGATGTAAATATAACCTGAAAACAATTCGGAGACGCTGAACGCGAAGTGCAGTAAAATGCTTGCACGATAGACCGACAGAGAACGTTGCAGTATGCTGCGCGATACTTCATACAAATACGAACCGATTACAGATCGCTGTTTATGTTTTCCAAGAATAATTTAATTCACATCGTTTATTTTATGCAATATTTTCATATCCTAGAAACCGGATTTAAAGGATTTCCAGTAAAAACAGCTTCTGTTGCTAATTTCCATAATTGCACATTATCATAATACAAAAAAATTATCAACAAATATACTGATTCGAAATTGCCTCATTCGATTTCTTTATTTTTGCAAGAATGTAAAATCCAGTACCGCTTACCACTATATTTTTGTAAAGTTAATCAATATAGATTAACTTTAAAATCGATTTAATTTACTCGTTATCTTTTTTTAATTCTTAGAATTAGAAGAAGATAAAAAAGTAAGAGACAAACGGAGACAAATTAGGTCATGTACTATCATTACTGAAAATCTATAGTTTAAGTTACATATACTATAGATTTTTAATACTGGCAGTGTATATGGAACATAACAAAAGTAGTAAAATGTGATTGGTATTTAAATTTAACCAATCATATTAAATTGTAAAAGCGAGGTGAAGTTTTTGTTAAACATCTGAGCATCTGCGACTTGAACTGCAAAGTAGATAAAATCCGAATTGAGCTTCGATTGTTATAAATCAATTAAAAAGTATATTTTAAAACAGAAAAATATGCAGCAAGAAGGTAAGTTTTGTCTTTCGCTTTATTGTTATATAATTGATCTTCGTGATTTTCATCTGAAACTTATAGAAAAAGTTCGCGCGAGCAGCACGCAAAGTAGCGGCAAGTTTATCGATGCAATGATCGCACAATGGATGAACCAAACAGGGAACAATGATAGATTACAGCAAACGGAAGAAGTACGAATACAAACAGCTCAAGAGAGTAATTTCTATAATGATGACTTCAATCAAACTCCAATTAACTTAATAGTAAATAGGATTCTTAATTTTTTTTATTTGACACGGAAGGAAAAATTAAATACAGACATAATGAATTATACAACTTGAAACTTTATTTTATTAAGCTTTCTTCCAATTAAATTAATTCAAGCCGCTTAAGTTGATTCAAGTTTGATCGAAGTTTGATGCTCTATAATAAGCAAGGAAAATAATTTTTCATGAATATTTTATGGAAGTAGCAAGTGAATGAAGGTTCTTGCACACATGATGACAAGCAGCAAAACCAGCAGAATAAGGACCGTACAATCCAAAGTCTAAGACGAAAACTGAAGGAGAGCCAGGAGGTGCAGGCCTCTTTGTCCGCCTCCTTGGAAACAGACATACGCAACAAGGAAGAGATCCAAACAAAATAAGTCTCATTTCTTTCTTCTTTCTTTTTTGTAACGAACAGTTGTTGTAACACGAATCTCTCTTATATATTCTACGACTTGACTTTCTTTTTTTGGCAACAGACTGAACGCAACTTGGCCGTACATCGAGAATATCACGGAATATATGAATTACATCAGAGAGAGCCTTGCCAGTTTTCAGCAACATCACGTTAGTTTATCCACCTTATACGACGACGTGATTCTAAAGCAGCAAGAAACTATCCAGAAGCTACAACAGAATGAGGCGAAATCGAAAGGTATACTTTTACATATATGGTTTGAATCTTAATTTTAGGCTCATTATCATAAACAATTAATTTTATAATTGCAGATATGGAGAACTGTGTTGCAAAATTGAAAAATGAATTGCAGCTTCAAAAAGAAAGGTATAATTTTCTTTATACTTCTGACAGTTTATCGCATAAACAAAGATTTTTATCAAAATCGTTTCTTGAATCAGATTACAAGAGGGGTCGGCAGAGCTAAATAAATTGTGGAAGCAATTGGAAAATTCTGAAAACAAGTTGCAGAATCAGAGGAATGAATTGGCGAATAAACATGCTGAGGAAAAGTTGATGCTCGTCAAAGTATATTGTTTAAACAGTTTTTAAAGAGATCCCACAATTTTTTTCCATTTATTTATTTTGAATGCCTTTTCTAATTTAGGAACAACAGCGGTTGCTATCGGAATGCGAGAATTTACAATTGCGACTGCAGACGATCGAGAAAGAGAAATGCGACATCGCGAAATCTGCCGCACAAGTGGAAAATAAATTGCTACTTCAAGAAGAGAAGTAAGTCATCACACCACACGCAATAAATTGTACGAATATAATAGTATTAACTAAGCAATTTTTTTAGAATGCAGGAGGCACTGATGGAGCAAAACAAATGGCAAGAACAAGTAAATGACGTCGAGCGGAAATTCCATTCACAGAAAAATGAATTAGTGAGCGCACACGCTAAGGAAAAAACATTATTCATTGAAGTACATTGTTAAAAAGAAATTCTAAAAGATCTTTTCAGCTCTTTTCTTTTTTTATTAATGTTGTAAGTTTAATATCTGTTTTAGGAACAACAGCGACTAGAAACAAAATTCAAAAGTTTACAATCACAACTGAATATATTAGAACAAGATAAAATCAATATTACGGATATGATAGCGCAAAAGGATACACTTATTTCAAAATTACAGAATGAAATCTCCATGTACAAGTGAGTATTTATATTAATCAAATTTGATGAAGTTTTAAAAATAAAAATATCTTTCAGATTGTCTGCTCTATCGTTAAAATTATTAAGATTTGAGTAATTTTTTTTTATGACAGAAATGAAATCGAGGTGATAATGGCAAGATATAACCAAATGTGTGCTAAGAGCGAAGCATTACTGGAGACGCAAAATATGCTAGAGAATGAATTACGTACAAAAACGGAAAAAGTAAAATAAATTATGTACAGACTCGTTCAACAATTTTGACCAATATAATATTAGTCTTTACTAATTTTAATATTATTTTCTAGATTCAGCATTTAGAGACGATGTTAAACTCATTGAAACTAAGAGAGACAGGTTTCATAAATGATGTAAACAGAATAGAAAAAAAATTAAGTAGCGAAATAGATTATTCCAAGAATCTCGAAAATAAACTTTCGAACATGCAGAAAGATTTGCAACTTGCACAAAAGCAAAACGCTGAAATGCAAAAAATTCTGGAAAAAACTAAGAGTAGCAACGAATTTTCTATTAACACGCTTCAACATCAATTAAAAACTCTTCAGAAGGAAAAAGAAATTATAACACGAGAAAGCACAAAGGTTAAGGTAATAAACAAAAAATTTTAGTGTAATAAAATTTTCTTAGTTTGCGATATTTAAAAAGTTTCTTAAATTTTTATTTCTTGAACTCTTTTAGAACGCAGATTGTATGAAAATATATAAATCAAGCTCACCAACAGAGTATCAGTTTTAAAAAATCATTATAGAATACAATCAGTCGAGTTAAAAAATATTATAAATTACCAAACTAAAATGATCAATGATATCAAGAGAGAATATACAGCAATATATATGCTGAACGAGTTCTTGATGGAAGAACAAATAATAGCAGATTAAAAAATAATTACAAGTTTATTATTGTAGGCGCGCAACAAAGAAAAAAATCAGAGCGCTACACTTTTCAAACTTATAAGTCCTTGACAAAAATGTAATTGTTCTTCAGAATCGATATTTTTTCGGCGTGCTTGATGATTTATACAAACTTTCTGTATTCTGCAAGAATTCAGGAAATAAGAATTAAAAAAATTTTTTAAATATGAGATTAAGATTTTATTAATGTGTTGAATTTCTTTTTTGAGGTTTCTAACGCGAGTTTATTGGATAGCGATGAAGATATATCATCGTCAGAGAAACTGATTCGTACATCTTTGAAAAAAAGACAAAGTCAGGACAAGGTATAGATGTTTATTAAATATAAATATAATACAAGAAAGTCGAAAAGAAAATGTTAAAAGTAAAAAGGGATAATAATATAATGAACGTTTTTTTTGCAAATAGGAGAGTTAAGAACTATTGAAATAAGTGAAAGTGAGAGTGAACGAGTTTTTTAATATATATATAATAATCTTATTTATCCTTTTTCATTCACTTATCGGTTCAGGATATTGAAATAATCACGTTTCATTGATCTTTTCTGCTTCATACAGCAAGATATGGTTCCATCAACAGGAAAAAAGTTTTTCAAATCGCGTCCTACTCAACCACGTACTTACACCAAACGACGAGAAGATTAAAAAGATATACAAAGAATTTCAATCAAATTTAATTTACAATATATTTATAGAAAATGTAAAATTTCATCCAGAAATTATAAATATGAATTAGAAGCTACATTCGATGTTAATTTTTTTTTCATTTAGCTCTATTATTGTATTAAAATTATTTTATTATATATCTTCAATATATGCATAATATTTTCTCAATTCAATTTGAAATTAATTTAAAATGTATTTATACACAAATACATAAGATTTTAATAAAGAAATTATAAATATGAATCAGAAACTTTATTATAAATCAACGCTGTTAAATTTATAATAGCAATTTAAATTTAATTTAAGTTATTTTAAATCATTTTTATAAGTTGTCACAGCTCCTATTCAATATGTCATTATAATTCAATTAAAATAATAAAATTAGACAATTTAACTCAAGAAAATTTATTAAATTTAATTTCTTAGTTTACATTTACTAATAAAAAGAATATACATTAATATGGATATTGTTTATTTTGAAACTAGTTACATAAATGGATTGATTTATATTTTCGAAAAGTTAAAAATAATAAAATGTTATTCAAATGCAAGGGATGAAGCTATCGTTACTCTTTTGGTATCTAATAATGTATCGAATAGTTGTATTTAAGATAATGTCAAGAATACGGAATCTCATCATCGCGCTCTCAGGAATAACACCTACGCACCTTCGACACGGAACAGACGATATTGTAGCTAGTGGAAGAACGCAGAAAACTTAAATTTAAACGTGATTCATCGGTCCACCATCCAACCAATAAATGATCTCCTTTAAATCGACATACGCGAGATTCAAATTACGTAATGTAATGAAACCGCGCAAATCTTACTGTCTTTCTGGAAGATACTGTATTCGTTACTTTCCGTTTCGGATGTTACAGCGTATTTCTAAAAACATATCTTCATATTATGTATTAAATTCGTAATATCAAATTTATTATATATGTTATATTGTAACCAATTTGAGTTATTTTTAATCATTTCTGTAAATCGCTACTATTCCTCATATCATAATTAAAATTAAATCATGAAGTTAAACAAATTAACTTAAGAAGTGTATTAAATCTAACTCAAATATTTATTATTTATTATTATATTATTATTAATATTTATTATTTACATATGTATACTAATAAGTGTATATACATTAATAAGCGTTATTTACTCTTCGAAACTAAACAATTCAATCATATAAATGGATTAATTTACAGTTTGACACACGAAAGTTAAAAATTTAAAAAAAAAAACAATAAAATGTTATTTAATTCAAGAGAGTGAGTTATTGCTCTTTTGGTATCTAAAACGTGTACAGTAATTTTAATTTTTCCCGATTGATTTATTATAAGATTGTCTTGCAGGAGTAAAGTTTAATATTCCTTGAATTCTCTCAAGCGTTCTCGCCTACATTAGTCCATTATATATTAGCAATGAACTTTTAAAGCCTTGTCCTCGGAATGTCTATAATTTTCCGTATTTTCTCTATCTTGCGTTCGCACGACAGGAGAGTATCTGCCGCAAAATCTGGATCGCGCAATAATAACCCGAGTCATATGACAGAGAACTATTTAAAAGTAGCACGTCCCACTTTCCACGAGGGCGACCGTATTTTTTTTCCTTCTGTGTCAGGACCTCGACACGTTGCCTATACTGATGAGTTATGTGCTGGAATATGCATTGTAATCAGAAGAACAACGCGAATTGTTTTATTCGAATAAATCAGACAATCCTAGATTTGACATTATATGTCAAATCTAGGATAGGATCCCAATAAGGATCAGGTATTCAGGTTTTTCTAATTCTAACGTCTACAATGACATGTAATATCTCCCTTCTCATTTATTCATCGTTCATTCGTTTCTCATCATTTCTTGATTCAAATTGGAATATATGCAATCTCGAATTTATATTAAAAAAAATAAAAGAATTTTCAGATAATTACACTGAAAAAAAACTTTAATAAATATTTGTTTAAATCGTTCTAAATAAATATTTACTTATTATAAATATTTACTTAAATAAATATTTACTTATTTGATACAAAATCCATTAGTTTGATTCAATTATCTTTCTTTTATTAAATAAATATTTATTTAATGTAAATGTTTATGATTTAAAGAAATAAAATTTAGTAAATTTTTTTTTCAGTGTGACTGCTCTATCAGGCAATTATTGTGAGATTCAATGAATGAAAAAAATCAAAATATTCTCTTGTCGTTGCATTTTTATAGATATTATCGCAATCGACATCTGAGATCCTTAATAGTTATTTTATTACATTGGCTCGTTTTAATAAAAAATAGCCAACAAAACAGTGACTTATTCATGCGAATCTTGTTTCGTCTATTACCGGATGTTATAATCATTACTAAGTTGCCCAATTTTCACACAGCAGCTGCGCGTCTCTGCGATTTCGGAAAACCTATTTCTCGTTTAACTGAATAAGCCGCTAATATTAGAATACCGAAACGTGTGGAATCACGCACGCTTGCGTCGCTTATACATGGTGTCACATCAACGATGTGGAACATGGGAAAAAAAGTATCTCCGATAGTATCTCGTTTATCGATTACCTAGTCAATGAAGAAGAAAATATTATATCAAGAAAGCCTTGAAGGTACATAGTCTAGTCGACATGAATATAATAACGAGGAATCTTCGACGGCGATTTTCCCTGGAAAATTTCGACGAAACATTTTTTTCATCGGAACGTTTCTTAGGACACCTCGTATACAACCCTCTTACGTTGTTGGATGGATTTTTCCCCCGACTTGGCCCACGGTGGTTGCGTACTCCTCCGAAACGTATAAAAAGCCACGTTTAGAAGCCGCGGCACTTCAGTCTTTTCAAAAATATCATAAGGATGGCTCTAGAACGTCAAGTGCGCGCTAAGGTATATATTAATTTATATACACATATAATATTTCAATTGTGTGGTGTAATTCGTTTCGATCCGTTTACGGTCACGTGTATCATATAGTGATTTATTCTCCCGAGTTCTTTATTTTTTCTTAACTTTTAAACAGAAAGAAACCAATTGCTTGATAATATCTAACAAAACAAATTGTATTTTTTTCGAAAGAGATGTGTTGAAATGTTCTTGAAGTAACGCGGGATTCTATCAATCCATTGAAGATTCAAGAATTTCCATAATAATCCTTTTCTGCTAAACAACAGTTATAATTTTGACGTTCGCGTATAATTTTACACAGATTGCGGCGAAACGCAACCCCGAACAGGAGAAGGAGGCACAGGAATGGATCGAATCGATCCTTGGTAAGAAGTTTCCTCCTGGTGAGACCTTTGAAGAGGTGCTCAAGGATGGTCAGGTCTTGTGCCATTTAATGAACAAGCTTTCACCTGGATCCGTACCAAAGATCAATAGTACTGGCGGACAATTCAAGATGATGGAAAACATTAATTTGTAAGTAGCGGCTGGTAAGATATTTATACCAATTGTACATTATATGATTATGTATATTGAATATGTTGTAGGTTTCAAAAGGCGTTAAAAGACTACGGAGTGGACGACGTCGATGTTTTCCAGACCGTAGACTTATGGGAGAAGAAAGATGTAGCCCAAGTAGTAACAACATTGTTCGCGCTCGGCCGAACAGTACGTTTTCTTATTATCATTAATTTTTATACAAATTTTGCAATAATTTTCTTTAAATAAATAATTTTGACTGATATAATTACTGATTTTTGTCAGAATAAAAAACATTTATATTTCTGTTCATTTAGACATACAAGCATCCTGAATGGAAAGGACCTTATCTAGGACCTAAGCCATCAGACGAATGCAAACGTGATTTTACAGAGGAACAATTGCGAGCTGGTCAAGGAGTGATTGGTCTTCAAGCGGGTTCCAACAAGGGTGCGACCCAGGCAGGCCAAAGCATCGGTGCCACTCGCAAAATTCTTCTTGGAAAGTAAATTAAAACTCGGCACAGCTTGCAAATCCCTTTTTCCAGTCGTTACAGTTATATCTCGTATTTTTTGTTATGTACACATAAATACATATATATATATATATATATATATAATTTTACTTTTGTAATTAAACGATAAACGGCTGCTATTTATTTTCCGGCATTTTCTTAATGATAACAAATGTATTTCATCATAACAAATTCTAATCTTTTTATTATTAATCAGAAGATACAGTTCTGTCTTGAGCTAATAAGCATATTTGATAAATTGATTTTTATGATTATAAGGAAGATATCGTTGTTATTCAATCAATTTTTTTATCTTTTCCCGCCTCGAGATTCTAGTCTTTAAAAATATACAGTGTCAATGACACGAGTATGCGTTTCAAAACAAGAAAGTTGTTATTTAACTGATCGATTGTGCGCTTTAGAACAACAAAATGTTATCTAAAGAATTCCAAATAAAGTTAGTTCTATCCATCCAAAATACGAGAATTTTTTTCCCTTCCAGAAATTAATTTTCAAGTTAATTGTATTGGATAATTCCATCCACAATTTCTTTTCTTTCCCCAATTTCAGCGATCGCCATTTAAGGATGCGAAAGCGACGTCGTGTTTCACGCTGGAGACGTCGAAAATAAAACGCGACGCGATGCAAATTGCGTGCAACTTTGTTGAAATTCTGCCAAGTCGAACCGAGCTTCAACGCGAAGCGTGTGGGATCTGTTCTATTGATATCCGAAGATGCGTTTGTTTCAATATTGCTCGCCCGTAACATTCAGGAGAATGTTTCCTGAGTGTTCAGGAGAGCGCAACACGTTCTCATTGACGTGTAGCTTTGGATCAAAATGATAATTCATTATTTATTTTGATTTGTTTATCGCCAAAGTTGTTCGCGCCATTATAGAGATCCATCAGGTATCCAATCCACTTGCTTTATCAATGAAGATATGGATCTATCGAATAGGCGGTGCTCGATAACGCATCTAGATAGAATTGTTATGTATACAATCGAAACTCTCAAATATAAACGTATTTGATCGTAATATATTTATAAAATGAGCACGTAAGTTACTGATATATATAAGGTATATATAATGAAGCGCGCGCAATAATAAAATAACACTCTCACGCAACACGTGGCAGACAAAAGGTACGCTATTTTCCCTTTTTTTTGTTCTTTCCTTGCATTACGCGAGAACATTGATTGCGTGTAAAGACAATTGCCCCTCTCACGTCGCAAGAAGTCTGTACTATCCGCACGCTCGCGTGCACCGTTTAATTCACTGCAGATACAGATTTCTATTGTTTGCGATTAGAAGACGCACCGTCTTTTTAAGAGGCGTTATAAGAGCCGTCAAACATCCTTTCGTATATCCTAAAAAATTTTTAAAGAAGCTAAGATGTATCTCTGGAATTGGGTTCATCCTCGTCATTTGAATTTTTTCGATTTCTCCTTCGGAAACGTTATAAACGGTATCGAGAGGGGGGAGAGAAGGGCAGAGAAAGAGGGGATCGAGATGCAAATTGCGAGCGCGATGCTGTGGTATCGGTCGACAATTCCGCGAGACGAGTGGAGCGTGGATGTAGATCGTGCCAGGGTTACGATAGCTTAGAATGCAAGAGTCGATGGGAATATTTCATCGACCTCGACCCACCGCTCAGACACATCTGTAATATCATCCACCGATTAGGACGCGACGCTAATTCGGTATCATTATGGTCAACAATTTTTTTTTCTCTTCTATTTTTCTCTGTTTTTTCCGTTTGAGATAGAGAGCAGAATTAACTTGGCGGAGAGAGACGCGAGCGTGCAAGAAATCAAACTCTCCATTCTGTAGTGAAGGAAGGAAGGGGAAATTAGAAGGCGAGAAGCTGTGCTCTTTTATGTCTTTCTTTGTAAAGAAATGCGATAGAGATGGATGTATAATACACGATCATTTATATCCGATCAAGATAGAACTATTTAATTTATGACGTTTAAAAGAGAGATGAGCTATTTGCTATTTAAATATGGAATATTTTTGTATTTACTGTATAAAATAATTATCTGTGATGTAATACGATTCCATTCAATTACGATCGCTCCGATACGAGAAGAAAGAAAAGCTTCAGTACTTTCATGCTTCATTATATCTCGTTATTACAATAAAATAAAATATTAATATCAATATCGAATTATCAATAGCGAACAAATTTAGAAACGATAGTTAAATGCATAAAAATTTTTCGTTTGACAATCTACAAATTTCGAGAGATTTATAAATTTTCGAGACAATTCGAACTTGAGTGATAAAGAAAAGATATTGCAAGTCCAGTATGTGCTTTTCTGATTTCTCTGATAAACTCCATGCTAATTTCGTATAGCGTCCCAGAAAATCAAAGAACGTAAATATTTAATTATTTCTTAATTATCTCCGGTATCTTGCGCATTTTTTTTATCGCCGACAGCGATTGTGCTTAGAGTAACCAGTTCCGGTACGAATCTCTCGAATCTTTAATAACGCGCAATCTACGTTTCGAGCTAAAACCACAATCTATTATATATTGCCATAACTCGTAACAAACCGTTCTTGTATTACTCCGGTAACCCACACTCGACGTTCAACGATCAAGTGCGCGAAAGATTACGATCGCGCGATCAAAATTTCCGCCCGCGATATAGAAATGCTACTGAAGTATGCGATGACAGCCGTGCGAATCTTTTCTTTTCATCGAGACATCCCCATATTCGCTCTCTTTCTTCCTTTGACTCTTCTCTTCTTTTTTTCCACCGCGTGGAATGACGACGAGGAATTGCGAACCGGTTTGCATCTATTTGGCTACTTTCTCGCGTCGTGGCGTGCCGCCCGCACTATATATGCGGAAACAATTTGATACACGTTAGTTCATGTAGTAATACACAATAATAATAATATGATATACTAATATTGCGTTAAAAGAATGAAAAAAAGAAAGAAAGCAAGAGTATATAAAATTAGTATTAGAACAACGATACTAAATCTTCATAGAGCGATAGCAATAACATTCTGTCAGGATAAAGTGATTGAAATGTAGACTTAAAAGAAACTAAGTGACTTTTGAGGTATCCTGTACGTCAGCACGATTGCGAGTTCACCACGTCTCTCCCACTCGCAATATTACTATTGCCTGTCGTCGTCTTTCTCCCTCCGATCTTTCTCCTCGCTGTTTTCTCGCTTTGTCTCCTCTCGCTCTCTTAACGCGCCGTCCACGTCACCGCCCTTCCACAAACCACGATGCTTTCATTTTTATCGGTGACGAGCGAGGCTAGCGTCGATCAGATCTGTAGTATAAATTAAAGCGTCAACGAGAGTTCGGTATGAATAAGCGAGGACAATTAAGTCTACTTTTCCGTATAGTAGTCTCCTCGACATCTCTTTACAAACCTTGATTTCCGACAATGCTTGCATACGCTTAGATGTGGAACCTTGAAGCGTCGATTTGAAATACGAAGGACGCATAATATTATTGTTTAGCATCTTTCAGTAGCCTTCGGAAAAACGCCTGACACTTGGCGCAGTCTTGGCACTCGTAGTTCTCTCATGTTTATTAGCTACGCTCTTGTCGAGACGGCGCGATTCTAAAGTAAATTTGAAATTGTAACCAACTGGTCTAAAGAAAAGAAATAAAATAGGTGCCCCAGAAGGTAAATAACTCTTCATATTATGCCCTGAAATTATAGAAAAGTAGGACATGTAATGTAACAAATATTTTCATTCGTCGTTTTTCTTATTTAAACATAATTAATATTTAAATTTGTCATCCATAAGCGCACAATAGAGTTCATAGTAACTCATAAGAAAGTTATAGCGATTTAAAAAGAAAGAATAATTTATAGATCATATAAGATTTACTAAAAATAGATTGGAAGCATTTGCATTAACTAAAACAGTACCGTTTAAAAATATAATAAAAAATATCAAGATAATATATCGATTAAAATTTAAAACTGTTTTTTCATTTAATTCTGATAACTAATAAAATCAACGAGACAAAGATCTAGAGGAAGCTTGAAATTCTAAGAAAATTTGCAAAAAATTCTCTATTTCGAGGTGTGAATATTCCAGTCTTTAAAAAAAAAAGAAAAGAAAAGGAAGAGAAAAGAAAGAGATCGCGAGATTTCGGGGATTTCACAAGACATTTCCGGAGCAGAAGTGATCTAACCTGTCGCGCGCGCGTTCCCTAACCTCTACACGGCACGGCGTGACACGACGGACGACGGCACATCCGCTCGGATAGGGAAACTCGAGGCGATTATGCCCGCATAACGCGAACGGGCCGGTCTACGTACAACGTTGTTTGTCGACGGACGCGCGGATCGGCGGAGGCAGGCGCGGCACGACGCGAGTCAGCGACGGTGATCGCGCGTAAAAATGAAATGGGGCATTGGGTGAAAGTATTCGCGGCAGCGGCGGCGACGGCAGCGGCAACGGCTAGCGAGCGTGCGAGCGAGCCTACCTCTTATATCAGATCAGTACGGTAGGCGCGCCTCGTCACAACACGCGTCTACCTCGCGTCGTTTCTCTTCACCAGCGGGTTCTCCTGATGACCTCTCCGTCGACCGTCTTGTCACGGGAATCCTGTTCCGCTTCGCGTCTCCGGACTATGCCGACCTGGTAGCCTCGTCATTATCCTACTCACTAACCGAGAGCAGCTTTATTATCTTTCTACAGAATGCTGCGCAACCTGTGGTCCCTTTGTCTTCTCTTATCGCTGGTCACTCTAGCTCCAGCGTTGGAAAATGGACTGGCCAGAACACCTCCGATGGGATGGTTAGCGTGGGAAAGATTTAGGTGCAACACAGATTGCAAGAATGATCCAGACAATTGTATAAGGTGAGCTCCATAGCAGTGACGATATGTGGATAGAATATTTAATGTAAGCGCAAAAGAAATTATAGTGATTGATCTCATCTGATTTATAGTGACCGTCTCTTCCGGACCATGACAGATATTGTGGTGGCAGAAGGGTATGCTGCAGTAGGATATGAATACATTAATGTGGACGATTGTTGGTTGGAGAAAGAAAGGGATTTAAATGGACAACTTGTACCAGATAGAGAACGATTCCCATATGGCATGAAGAGTTTATCAGATTATGTAATTCACTGTCTATCATTTTAGAAATGTCTTTTCTTTGTTTCAATGTTTATCTGTTGCACAAATTCGTTATTCTGCACTTGGCTTACTTCCCAGGCTTATAATGCTCTTTTGTGACTGTACGTGATGCTTTACGAAAGACATTGCTCTGTTTGTTAGGTGCATTCAAAGGGTCTCAAGTTTGGTATCTATGAGGACTATGGTAACTATACTTGTGCTGGATATCCAGGTATATTGGGTTACTTGGATATAGATGCTGCCACATTTGCTTCCTGGGATGTGGATTATGTAAAGTTAGATGGATGTTACTCACATCCTGTTGATATGGATAGAGGTATAATTATAAATGATCTGTGTAAATTCTTTCTTAATTTAATTAATATTAAAATAATATGGTATTTACTGAAGGCTATCCCGAGTTTGGGTATCTCCTAAATCAGACTGGAAAACACATGATATATTCATGCAGCTGGCCTGTTTATCAAATCTATGCAGGTATGAAGGTAAGCACCTCAATACATTTTCTCCGATTTATTTCTTCTAGAGGCAGTCATTGACGTTAATATAATTTTCAGCCGAATTACACCTCGATTGCAGAAAATTGCAATCTCTGGCGCAACTTCGACGATATCCAGGATTCATGGGCCAGTGTAGAGAGTATCATCGATTACTACGGTAACAATCAAGATGCGATTGTGTCCAATGCCGGTCCTGGACACTGGAATGATCCAGATATGTTGATTATCGGTAACTTTGGTTTGAGCTACGAACAGAGCAAAACACAAATGGCGATTTGGGCTATACTAGCAGCACCATTGCTCATGTCTGTTGATCTCAGGACGATTAGGCCAGAGTACAAAGCCATCCTGCAAAACAAAAAGATTATTGCCGTAGATCAAGATCTATTGGGCATTCAAGGTCGACGGATATATAAAGTGAGTGATTTAAATGTGTCAGTGCCTTGAATATATCGGTGTGATTGATTGATATTATCACGAGTTGAAATTCGAAATTAACAAGTCATATAATTCAGTTATATTAGTGACAGTTTCGGCTGAATTCATCGGAATGTGTCTTAGACAGTGTGATCCATTGATAATTTACAATTACAGCACAAAGGCATTGAGATTTGGGCAAGGCCCATCACTCCTGTTTATCAAAACTACTATTCGTACGCGATCGCGTTCATCAACAGACGAACGGACGGCACGCCGTCGGATGTGTCGGTTACGCTGAAGGAGTTGGGTCTACAGTATCCTGCAGGATATCGAGTGGAGGTTCGTTACCGTTACATGTAACAGTTTGATTGGCAGAAATGTCTAGAAAAAGAATTCGAAAGTATCGTTGTTCTTTTCAGGATTTGTACGAGGACGTGGATTATCACGTGCTGACGCCACAGACCAAGATCAAGGTCAAAGTGAACCCGTCAGGCGTAGTGATACTGCGATGTAATCTGAATATAGACGACGTGTTTCATTATTCACCGTATTCGTCCTTGAATCAAGTCTTTAAAGTTAGGCAAAATTCATTTGAATGATCGTACGTTTAACGTATTATCTTAATTTCTATCGGCGTTTTAACACGCGCGTACGTGCGAGTGCGTTACATTCTATATTAACATAATATATAATATAAGGAAGAATAGAAAATAAAGAATTTTATAAACTTTATTCACTCGTGTTATTTAAAATGATATTCCGTATTTACGTTTTACTTTAGTATCATATCTATGTATATGGCGTTACTTTATATTTATCCTTGACTTTGTGAAATTCAGAGTTCTAGATAACTTGAACATACATATAGTTTGCATTTAGTAATCGAGCTAATACTTTTTGTCGAATTAAAGTTTTATTTGTAAAAATTCTCGTTTAAATGTGACTTAAAACGATCAATATTGCATTTATATTAAAGAGATAAGTCGCTTCATCGTCGATGTAACAGACGTATCTCGTCATATGTACAAAAGCGCCAAACATATCTTTATATTCGTCGCATCCAACTCCCTTTGACGTCTGTAACGCGTCACGAGGGGAGAGAGAGAGAGAGAGAGAGAGAGAGAGAGAGAGAGAGAGAGAGAGAGAGAGAGAGAGAGAGAGAGAGAGAGAGAGAGAGAGAGAGAGAGAGAGAGAGAGAGAGAGAGAGAGTAGAGTAGTAGAGTAGTAGAGTAGTACGTACGTAGTACGTACGTAGTACGTACGTACGTACGTACGTACGACGTACGTAACGTACGT
>NW_012130083.1:198742-201243 GCF_000143395.1 Atta cephalotes
CTAGTAGTAGTAGANAAGAGTAGTAGTAGAGAGAGTAGTAGAGACGTAGTAGAGAGAGAGAGAGAGAGAGAGAGACGAGAGAGAGNAGAGAGAGAGAGAGATGAGCAAGGATACTACAAATGTGCAATCGCGGAGACGATTCTCTATTATAAGTTCGCTATAGATATCGCAAGTCACACGTTTCTCGCGCATCTACCTACGCTCACCCATCCACCCGCAGTTGGCAGGAGAAACGTATCTCATTACACCCACTCTCTCTTCCGCCCTTTCCTCCCTCTTACGCTGGTAATGCGTCACAGCGACGCCCGCGTCGCGTCGCGTCGCGTCGCGTTGCCTCGCGCGTGCTCCCTTCAACCCCCAGCGGAACCGCAGCCATTGTCGGAGGGTCGGTCGGTCGGCTCGATTCTTCGCGAAACGCGCGTCCATGGTGTGCGCGTAACACACCCTTCCATCGTGCGAACACCCTGTGTGAAAACCAAACGAGCACGAACGTGCGAGCGAATTAAAAAGAAAAGAAAGAAAGAGAAGAAAAAAAAACGGTGAAATTCAACGACGCGAGGGGATGTGAGAGGAATATCCGTTCGTCGGCGCGATGAGACGCGAACATTCGCGCGACGCCGATTTCGCGCGAGCAGCACCAGCACCAGCACCAGTACCAGCCGACGCTGCCACCGCTGCCGCCGCCGACCCCAACCCCGCCGCCGATTCCTCCGCTGACGCTGCCACCGCGCTGCTGCACCCTCTTGCCGTCACAGCAGCGTATCTCATCGCGAGCATGAAGATTCCGCCTCTCTCATGACCCAGGTGAGTCTTTGAAAAAACATCATCTTTGACTGTAGAATCGTTTAGATACGCCTAATGTTAATCCATGTTCTCATCATCGATGTGCCCGCGAAGTGATCGGTCTCGCGCGATCAGCGATATGGCGGCCGTTGCCGGTCCGAACGAATTTGCGTAGGAAGTCTCTCGCGAAGAAATTGATTTTGCCTATTCACGAGAATTCGCGATCATTCTGCGCGATAAGATTGATGCGGTCTTATCAGTATCAAGCACAAAGTGGTAAATGGTCGATAACTTGCGCTTGACGTTGGTTGCTTCAATCGCGGATTCTGACTCATTTCCATTTGAGTCCTCTGAACTTTAGATTCCTTAAGTATTCGAGAATCTCGAATTCGCTTGATTTGTATGTTAATGATCTTCAAATCGGCAAGATAACTCGAAATGATTATCAGTCATTGACGTAGAGGCAACAACTCGCATGAATGAATAATGGCGCCACATTGAATCGTTTTGAACGGTGACGCGTTTGGTGCTGTATTACAGACGGAGTTGCTAGTCCACGGTTGTTCGCATCGATTACACACAATCACGAAATTCCATATCCAATTGTTTTTTTATCTTAGCGAATCTCATAGATTTTCTGAAACAGACGATGATGGACGTAAAATTTTGACATAAAATTATGAAACACTCGAAGATTCGACAATAATCTTCATTCAATTATTAGCTTCAATTAGTACGATTAAACTTCGAATAGATTTGTTTAAGATTTGTTACACAGAATGACGTAGTTCAAATGCGTGAATTATACAATTTTTATTATGTAATTTGTTGTATTATTTGCACGCAACACGCATTTTTGACGAATTTTCATGTAACTGCCTTGCTCTCACAATTAATTCTGCCGCTGGTTTATCTGACATTACGAAACATAATGTCTTCTTTATTCTCCCTCGCCATTGTGTTCTCATTGAAATAACTCTGATCTAATCTCATTATACACGTATTAGATACGTGAGATAACGATGCTGCGCCTCACACGCTCAATTAGCACATAACTGGAATTGAAACTAAAAGGAGATGAATATGCATAGATGACGTGGTGATTCCAAGTGTCACTGTACAAATCGGTAGAGGTACTCTCTATTTATCATATTTCGTATGTAGGGCGGCGCAGATAAATCGATACGCGGCACTTTCATTCATGGCTGCCTCTCTCACGGTTGGCACATTGCCGTTGCTCTACGTACCACCCACGCTGTCGAGACCAACACATTTATGACCCAGCCGTTACGTAGTGTATAGTCTAACGGTGGTGGCACACAGTGGTTCTCCGTTTCGTCAGGGGGTGGCGAATGTTCGTCGTGTGCAATCTCACGTTGCGGCAATCTTGATGTTCGTGATATTAAATTACATCGACTGATAGATCGCTTTACCCAAATTGAACATCCAAGCAGCAAAAATCTGTAATTTGGAAAAAAGAAGATTGATGATGTCGAAATGATTCTCATTTTTTATTTATTTATAATTATGTTTTCTTTTAGTTAAGCAGTGGAAAATCTAATTAAATAAATCTGCAATCCACGCTCGATGCGATCGGCCCTTAGTCCTTGAACGGACAGGCGACGTTTCGTGACGTAAGCAGTCGCGTGGGATGCATTTCACATTCTATTTATAAGTCGTTGTCATTAGTAGTATGTAGACGTATCTCTCTCTCTCTC
>NW_012130083.1:201757-221063 GCF_000143395.1 Atta cephalotes
TCTCTCTCTCTCTCTCTCTCTCTCTCTCTCTCTCTCTCTCTCTCTCTCTCTCTTTTCTCGGGCGTATAATAGCCTAACAATACTTTAATCATTGAAATTGAATGAAAAATGAGAAGCAGTATAGACGTAGATTTTGCACGTAACTTCTCTGTTTGAAGGATTTTATATTCTCTGAAGTCCAAAAGTGCAAACAGAGACGTTCTAACGTTGATGCCGGCAAATCAAAGACCAAAGAAGAAGCTGATGCTTCTGGGTCTCTCTTGGGAATGAGAATTTTCTGCCATAGAATTTTTTACGAGTTAATAATTGCATCTCGTGCATCACCGCTGCACCGCTGTATTCTTCGGAAGTGAGCAACAGCGCGCACGTCGATATTACGTCGACGTTATATGTCCGCCCGTCCATCCATCCATCCATCCATCCATCCATCCATTCGTTCACCGACCGTTCGTTTGCGTTGAGTGACGACAGTTGACATTAGTCGTCGCACACAAGGCATCTGATGGCATCCTTAAATTAGTTAAACTAGTGCATCGAGAGAGAGACTAACCCAGTTATACGAAAGGGGGATATCGAATAAATTCACCGCGCAGCCGCGTATCGGAAGCTTGCGAACTTCGACGCACACATGTTATCCGGCCCTTTCGTCGCTCGCTTGCACGCGACAGAGCAGAGACGAAGGGAACTGCGACGTACAAGGGAGGGAGTCGCAAGAGAATGGAGGTGGAGGAGGATGCGCTACTCTTTGAAGTCGGTCCACCTGCCTCCGGCATTCGCCACAGAACACAATGCGGGGGTGGCGGTGGCGCGTGTGGAGAGCAGCCCTTGCACCAGGCGGATTTTCCGCTCGGTAACTCTTGCCAAAGGATCTATTTAAAGGATCGGTTCGATCGTCTGTCTTCGGTTTCGCGACTTTTGATTTCCGAGCCCTCTTTGAAACGCCGCAGATCGGTGTTCTAGTGTTTTTAGTCACCGAATTCGCCTCACGAAGACTAAGTGTCTAATTTTCAAACGTGTTCTCCATGGAAAGGAGTGTTGTCGATCTTATGATGTTCCTGGATGTTTGCCAGCTTTATCTGCACACCAGAAAGAAATCCCGGAATCTCTGCACGCTCTGGGCGATCGTAACATTCATCCGCACGGAGGACACTGGCGGTTTTTTACGATGGTGTCGAGCGTATATGGTACCACGTTTGCGGTATCGCTCGGATCGCATCAAGAAAACGGACAATGCAGAGAAGTTGAGAGCCGACAAGCTGATACTCAGATTGCTGCAAGAATTATTCTATTGCGGATGCTTGCCGCCCTGCGAGATAGGTCTATGAGCAAAGGCGGGACGTGGTTGTTCACGTATTACTGCGTCAAGTAAACGTGCGTAAGGCAACGCAAAAGTCCCACGCGCTGTTCTGACAATTCTACCGCAACAGGATGCAGTTCTAAATATCAACAAAATATAACTGTTAACCTTTTGATCCGCAGTTTGTAATTGAAGAATAAATCTTTAGCGTAAATACCTTGGTTTCTGTCAGATTTCTGCCATCCAATTAAATGTTTTTCTTTATTTTTGAGTACCTTCAATCTTGGGATCTCACTTTTCGATTGTTCGATTTAGAGAGACAAATATTTCTGTGCAGCATCGTAAGCGCACATGTGGACGTGGATAAATCACTTTAGCGAGAGGGATGTCTGAGAGCGACGGAGAGCATGCAGCTCGCTCGGTGGCCTTAGAGCAAGCCTACGTCCACGAAGTATACGAGCAATGCGCTGAGAAGACTACGCAAAGTAAACACTGGCCACGAGTATATCAATTTCTTCAAGAACTCGAACCGGGTGCCCTCGTCTGTGACATCGGTCAGTCAAAAGTGTATTTTACAAAAGACGTTTCTTTTTTTCTTTTCAAACATTTATTGATTTTCAAATATTCAAACTTTCATTGATTTGTTGCAAACATTTATCAATACATAATTCTAACCATATATTCATAATGGGTTACATAATAGAGTTTGCGTTCCACATGCTTTAATTTTACAACATTATATTATCTCTTTGTCCATGTAACATCATTATATTTACATCTAGGTTGCGGCAACGGAAAATATCTCAGCGTAAATCACAGTGTCTTCAAAATAGGGGTGGACAGATGCAAGCGTTTCACGGACATCGCGCGCGAGAAGGAAAACGAGGTGCGTGTTTATATCAATTATATCTCAAGTAAAGATTCTTATTTTTAAATTATTTCTATATTTTATCAATTCTATATTCTATATATTCTATATATTCTATATATTATTCTATATTTTTCTTTACACTTTGTGAAATGACTTAAACTAATTTCGAATTAATGCATGCGAATAGTTTACTGTTAAATATTTTATTCACGGAAACTTGTTTGTGTACGGTAAGGTTCTAATCTGCGATAATTTGGCTCTACCATTCCGAGAAGAAAGTTTCGATGCAGTGCTGTCGATCGCCGTGGTGCATCATTTCGCTACCACGGAGAGGAGGGTACATGCGTTGAAAGAATTAGCGCGAGTCCTTAGAATTGGAGGTCGACTCGTTATATCCGTCTGGGCTATGGAACAAAAGCATAGAAAAGTAAAAAAGATCTCTCCTCTCTTAATTAATATTTTAATTGATCTCTCTTAATTTCTTCTTTTAATAATATCGATATCTCAAATGTCTGGATTATAAATTATATCGTTGTTATATATATTGGCAGTTTGAATCGCAAGATGTTTTAATACCATGGCCCAAATCGCATTGCATGAGCACAGCGTCAGAGGGAACGAAGCATTCGAGTGTATCAGACAGTAACGAGAAGCGAGATGATGATGCTGCGCAGAAAAATCAGTCATCCTCCAAGAGGTGAGTTTTTGATGAATTATCTCACTGATGCGATGTTGAGATCAATCACACAACATATTTAGTTCTGTGATAGCATAATTTCTGTATTTCCTGTAAATATGATATCATATGTAGGTCACAGCTGTCATGATTTCTTGTTCCAGAAATAGCCAACGAAAATGTAAAAGCAAAAGTTATTGGATCGATCCGATATTCAGCTTGTCACCATCCACCAGTAGCCTCTCTAGCCCGAATGAGACCTGTTATAGCTGTTTCCGACGAGCGTTACAGGTAACTAGATAAGTGAGTGAATAAGAAAGGGAGAGAAAGAGAATGATTATCTACAAATACGATATTTTAAAACTTGAGCATTTGACACACTAAAAATTTTTGATAATATTTAGAGATGTTCCTTATTATTGTTATCTCGTTTCACAATATTAGTTATCACAAACATTATTTAATTGAATGTCAATTAAATTTTTTCTATTTAATCGTTATTTTGAAACTGTATTTATGACGTGTTATTTAATTACTCTATTATTATTATTCATGATATTAGCAAGATTGTATGATTATGTTCAGAAATTAGCGAGGAGCAGACGCGGAGGAGACGGTCGTACATGGTTTCCTGGAAGTTGGCAGAGCAGTACCAAGAGCAGACGACATTATGATCCCGAGGACACAACCGATGTGGACGAGTTGCCAATCGAGCTACGTCGCGTAGAAACCACACATACGCTAACGATGACGAACAAGCATTCCACGGACACGCTAAGCATCAAATCCAAAAGTTTAGGTGATATTTTAGAAATTGAGAGACTTGATTTGGTGCGTTCACGGTCCAGCATCCCGGGTTTCTCTTCGACGTCCGAGTTGATCTTGGATGAGCGATCAGTCTCGTCATCATCGAGCGGCTCAAAGCCGCGGCTGGTGAAGCAGAAATCATACGTAGAGGAGATTGGTTTGGAGAATCCCGAAGACACTGCCATTGAAAACCTGATAAAGAATCTCCCGGATTTCTCCTACCAATCGTTACGCAAGCGTAATATACCGTTAAAGCAGAGTTCGATGAATGAAGAATTGATGTCGGCGGAACGGCTGGAAGAGAAGGAACGAGTGCGACGAAATATCATGAAACAAGCGTCGCTGAACGAGGAGCTCATTTGCAAGTGGCGAACATTTGAGGCGCTCAAAGATTCGATCAGTCCGGTGAGCGCTAGTCGGCGCTTCCAATTGTTAAAGAACGGACTTACTAATAAACTCAAGCGTTCTACAACGAACATTGAGAAGGTCTCCAGCATGTCTATCAAGAATGGTTTTGTTCGTATGCTGCAGGGATGGAAATCCTGTGAGAACGAATCGGCGTCCGTCGCGACAAAGCCGAAGCCAACGGACAATAAAGTACAACCGGTAACAATGATGAAACGTAGCATTGAGGGTGTCGAACGTCGTCTCTCACGCGAAGACGGTTCGGATTCGTCCAAGGACAGCAGTTTGCAGAGCGACACCAGCGTAGATTCCGAAGACAGCTTCGCATCTGTGATTTACGTGCCGAAGCAGGACGTCACGGCACCGCCGGCGTCGTCCTCGGTCAATGAGGTTCCTTCCGCACCGCGACCGGCGGCATTACAGCTCAGCACGACGTCGGCACCACCGTCGCCGCGTGTCAAGCAACCACTGGACGGTGGTCAATCATCTAGATTCAAAATGATCAGCGTGTCACCATTGCTGAAACAGCAATCGATTGTTACGAATACAAATGCAAATACGAATACGAATCTTAGCGATGCGATAAAATCTAGTGTGCCGACCGTTGTAGTCAAGGAAATGTTTGATAATACTTTACAGGCACCGGCGTCAGGAGAACTCCGTCTTATATCGGAACCGGACGAAGAGTCGGATACTACGTCTTTGATACATGCCTTTAACGATGTCACTAAGGTAGTCAATCGCGAGCCAATTGTGAGCGAAGACGACAGTCGAAAGGCCAGACTGAATCAGATCAAGGAACTACTGATAGCGAAGCCGGGCTTTGCGACACGCGCTAGACCGTCGTTTCCATTGGTGAGACGTGCTTCTACGGCGGCTTCGGGTCGTCTAGAGACAGTCACGAGAATCTTACCACGTCTGTTATCTCTAGAGTTGTTCAATCCAGAGACTGATGACTTGGATAGTGATTCCAGTGGCGTCTCGTCGCCGGAGTCAGTCGGCTCAGTGATCAGCGTCACATCGGATGAGCGATACATCGCGAGAAAGGAGGCTGAAGAAAAGAAAAACAATGTACAGACAGATGAGAGTCTTTCCAAATCAAATGGAGATGATATATCGAAGAGGAAAAAGGAAACGGAAAGTAATATACATGACGATGAGTCGTTGAGTATGATAACAACAACGTCATTCGAAGATTCGAATACACCTCTGGATCCTTCGCATGACGACTCGTCCACGGATCTCAAAGATGATACATTTCTTGCAGAGACCGAGATAATGCGCGACATTTCTCAAAATAATTTAGAGACTGACACGATCTGTTCCACGTCGCGTATTTTTTTGAAAAACGAAAAATCCATCTCCTCGCAGTCTATGAAGCTTTTGAAGGCCGCTGCTAACGTGGCGAGTTCATTGGAGGATGCTGTGGAGAAGGCAATTCAACACAAAGCCCAAGTAGAACAATTCTCGCAAGTTGCACAACGGCGAAATAACGACAGTATTTGGTCGCAATCGAGTGTGCGAACGCGAGCGTATTTGAAAGAGGATTATAAATCCACTTCAGAAGATTTGGGTGATTACGCTGACGAATCAAGTAGCGATATTATACGAGATATTAGTCGGTACTGCCAGAACTCGTCGTTCGATTTTCTCGAGGTCTGCCAAACGTCGAGAACTACGTCGTCATCATCGTCGTCGGATGTCGCGAAAAATAATTTGAATACGGAATCGGATACTACGGCCTGTTGGGACGAATGCAATCAAGTACCTAAGGAGACTTCGTGGATTGTAAACGAAGTGTACGACGGAGGTGGATACAACAAGTTCGCTAATGTGGTCCAATCTAAACTAACACCTAAATTCTCTAGATCTCTCTGTAACAAGGCGGTTTGCGAATCCGAATTTGACGGTAAATTTCTATGCAACTCCAAGTACGAAGCCGAACCCAAAACTACATTCATATCCAAATGCGACGAAACGTTTAGAGTTAATCATGAATCTGAAGAGAAATTAAAAATTGAAATCGATCTTGTATCCAGATCCAACCTCGAATCCAATAGTAATCTTATGAGTGATACAAAAAAATCGTTTATCAATGCTGAAAGCACGCTCAATCTCCAATCTGGAGCAAGACTTAAATCCAAGATTAATCAGAAGCATTATCGTTCCTCCAACACTTCGTCGTTGTTGCGCAGCAATTCGGACGATACGTTGGACTTTGTGATGGTGTCGAAAACGGGTGAAGAGGAGTTCGAAGAGGATGCAAAGGTCGGGAAATGGCATTCCTCTCACAGTAGGTTATCGATGGACTCGAGCGATGTAGGTGACTCTCTGATAGAGAATACAGGGATGAGCTTGAGCGACGGCAGTCAAACGGAATCAACAGCGAGACTGTTTACCGGCAGCACGGTGTCATTGGTATCAAATCCAAATGTGGGGAACACCCGTCGGTGCTCGGTGGAGCGACGAAGATTGCAAGAACGCGGCCATTCATTGGACGAGATGTCGAGCGAGACAAAAAAACGAGAGGGCTGTCTAGTCACCGCGAGCACTAACACCCTAAGTAACGCCTCATCCCAGGAATCGTTGCCCTCCGATCGCGGCGGCGGTTCCATTACCTATCATCAATATTATCACGTCTTTCGGGAAGGCGAACTGGATCAGCTGATCAACAAGTACGTCGAGAACCTGCATATCATTTCATCGTATTATGACCATGCCAGCTGGTGCGTCGTTGCGGAGAAAGTGCAGGTCTGGACTATATGACTTCGGATACGGATCATCGTGTGAAGGACCAGCGACTGCCGCGACTCGTTCTTGGCCGTTTTCGCCAAGTTGTACCGGGTGTCTCGATAGGAGATGTCAGCCAGAAGGGATCAACTAGGTTCAACTTTATGAAAATTCGCATCTGCTTAGTTTCACTTTTCAGTCGAAAATAGTTCCCGGTTTACTAATTCAAGAAAATGAATCGCAAATCTAAGAAACTAGGAATATATAATTCCTAAACCCTTTAATTTTTAATGTTTAACACGGTTCGCACTATATTTAGAATTTGGATTACGAAACGAAAGAACTCTTGTTGTTGGAAAGAACTCTTACTTTCGAGATAAAAATACTGATCCCTTTTTTGGGGGACACACAGTATACTGTGGTGGATGGATTAAATGCGGTTAAATACGAGAAATCTCGGCTCGAGTACGAGGCTTGCGACTCTAAATACGTAGATCTAAGAGTCCAAGGATCTCAAAATTCAGGGGTCCAAGAATCCAAGGATTTAAAGGCTCAAGGATTTCATAATAATCCAAGTTAACGAGTTTAATCACGAGTTGACTTCCTAACAATCCGTTCTCAAAAATTCTGCGACGACCTATATCGCTATTGAAATATCGCTTTATGCTCGTTGAACATTCCTTTCACATTTATCTCATCATAAAATTTCTCTGTCTGTTATGTCACTGAAGTGATGTGTGAAGCAAGAATATAACTTAAAGACAAAAGAGATTAATGATATAAACAATAAAAATTAATGACATAAAGGATTCAACGCAAATGAATTGATATGTCATGAAATATCCAACAACAAAATGAGGAACATTAAAAAAAATACTTATAAATATTTCTTTCGATTGGTTTCTATTAATTATTGCAATTATTGGTTTTCCATGTTCACAACTCATTTGATTTTTGCTTCACTTCAGGGACGTTCAGGACTGTTCATTTCATTTATCGGACTTGCATATCTCGGAACAACGATTGCAGAAAGCATGATTCTTCGAGAATACACCAAAGTAAAAGAGGGTAGAAAATATTTGCTCGAAGGATATTGATTTTCTCGAAGAGTGATGCGATCGGAATGTACATGCGTTAAGCATAAAAGTTCAGAAAAATTCAGAAATGGCAATTGGCTCCGATTATGGAGCGTATTTTCTAGCTTTTCGAGGAACCGACAATATCCGAACGCTTGAACGTAGATATACCTCAATAATACGAACGTTCCACTTCCAGAAATGTATACATGCATACTAAACATGCATACGTTTACACACATGGTTGCGTACATACACGTGTTAGCGTATTTCTTACTTGTAGAGAATTCTGGTGCAGCAGGAATTTGCATCGGCAAATTAAACTGTCATTATCGAAATCGGCAACAAAATTAGATCAGTGAGAGACAATGATAATATTTCGAATTTTGGTAATGTAAACAGAAAATATTTATAAATAAGATTGCAATAATCGGACATAAACAAGTAAGAGATATTCTAATACACATACCTACATACATACACAACAAACACATACGGCATACGTACGTACATACGTGATACATATATATTAGGATATAAGGATTCAAAGATCCAATGATCTAAAGATTGAATGCTTATATCCTTGGATTCTTCGCCCTAAGTTTTTCGATTCCCTAGACCGTTCAGCTTTTACGTTAAGAAATATTTTTATTATCAATCTTTTTCGTTCCGTGAGTGCTCACCTCTTTGAAAATTCTCAGTTTTCCCACGACCGTACTTAACAATCCTCAAATCGCTGAACATTTTAATCCGTGCAGTCTTTAGCTCCTTTTAAGTAATCCTTTTAATCCTGAAACACACGAAAGATATTCCTAGCGCGTTGTTATATTTGACAATTTTTAAATTCATACAGTAAGGCATTCGGCGATTGAAGATCCAAGGATCCAAGCATCCGTTTACGTTACCGTATACTCACACGTCGCATAGAGCAGGGCATAAATGTAATCTAAGCTTCGTTATTTTTATGATCTCAATTATCGTAGTCGAGAAGAAGTTTTTATCACGACCCTTTAACCGGTGAACCGGATTCTTTTGCGCCAAAAACAGATACCTGCAATGAAATTGCTGATAAATTTCACGATATATCATAGGATAAATTGTATTGTATCTCGAGAGTGATACTCGCAACGGATCGCTGAAGTTAACGCAATATTAAATTAAGGACTTTTTAAGGACAGAGCGCGCGCGCGCGGGTAGGAAAAATTTATCCTTTACCTATAGTTTTCGGCGCATAATATGCGGTAGAATACTAAAGAAAATAAAAAAGAAAGAGAATACGTGATGAATAAGAGCGAGCTTGGGATTACTGGTTAAAGGGTGATTTGACCGAGAGCAACAAGCTGCTATTCCGTTTCCGGAGAACCATTTGGTTAGCCAGATGGCATTTAACAGGTAGTCAACGATATTCTTTTCTAATTTATGGGATGATTTTCATTTGTACCCGTTTCGAAGAAGGAAATGCGTATAAGAAGCGTGCATGTGTGTATGTATGCGTGAGAAAAAGATAGAGCGCTCGAGAGAAAGGGTAGACCAAAGATGCAATCTCGAGAAAGAGAAGGAAACCGGTGTAAATATGTAAAATAAAGTGTTCCTGACGTAAACGCACAGAAAATCGTCAGAAGGCATAGTTCCAACAAGCGGCAATTTCGCACGAAAGTTCTCTATCGGCCGTCCCGTTCCTTTTATCCTTCCTCATCGTCGTACAGATCCTCGGGATACTGTGGGATAAATTAGAAGAAAAATCTTCTTTTTAATAAAGCTGTGTTCGGATATCTACTATCATGAAAATCTACAGTATATATAAAGCTTGCGGCACATAATGCATTTTTTCCTGCTAGATTGCTTACAATTTTTAGTAATTTACTAAAATGCAAGCAATCCAGCGGGAAAAAATGCATCGTGTATCACAGACTCAAATAAAATATGTATCTATAAAATTTTACAGAATTGAAAAAGTTATTTTATAAGTTGCCTTTTAGTTTATTATTATTAACCTTATGTTTATTATTACAGAGAGAAATTGAGTACAAAAATAATACAAAAGTGGAACAAATGATAAAATTTAATATAAAATATTAAAATTTATTGTACTCAATTTCCGTAACAAAAAGTAACTTATAAATAACTTGTGAAATAACTTTCCCAACACTGGACTTCATTAGTACTAGTAATATTAATAATATCTGGATGCTTTCCAACAAGAGACACACATATGACACTATGCATTCATTATTTGCCAATATTAAACAAAGATGAGATGACCACTGTGTTGTATTGAGTCGCTTATTGAAAGGCACTTTATAATGTCAGAACATGGCTTAAGTAAATAGCGATTATGTATTGGACTCGGATTCCCGAGATGCTGCGGAATAAATTAGAAGAAAAATCATTTACATCCATTTCTGCCAATGTAGCTTAACTTTCTGGTTTAATTTATTCTTTATTCTCTTCTACTTTCATAAAATTAATAAAATTAGAAAAAAAGTTAAACCAAGATTACAGTTAACATTGGTAAAAACGGATATTAATAATCAAAAGACAGCGATCATCATGTGTTTAACACCGAGTACATTAGCAAATTAAAAAAAATTAGGTACAAGATCCCGTATAATGGTGAATATTAAATGCTTACATTTAAAAGAGAAATGTCAATATTCAAGAACTAGAACTTTTTAACTCGATGTCTAGACGCTGGTAAGTGTTTTATAGCTATTTCTATCAAAATAAAATTTAATTTCATCTCAGTTTAATATTTACTTTCTATTTTTATCTAATTTCGAGAACTAGAATAAAATAATTAAGTCTTTTTATTCTGCTTCTCGAAATTAGAAAAAAGATAAAAAGCCAGTTAAGAGATGAAATTATTACTTTACATTAGTAGAAATGACAAATACATTAATCTTAGGACGATTTTCAAAACTCGGTTTAACGTAATCAGCGATTGTATATACATATATAATTCAACTGGCAGAATCGTTTATTATAAAAATTCCACTTGCATGCTTCATTGTTTCAAATCCAATCTTCCTTTCCGTTTACAAACAACAAAAGATTACCTATTGTATTTACATTAGCAATTTACAAGTATCGCTTGACCTACTAATCGCTGTAAGTTGAATTAGCCGGAATTTAGCCAAAGTTGTGATCCCTTACCAATTTATTTTAATCAATATATCCCTCGCATAACTACAGTCAATTAGAAGTAAATTTCTTAATGCTAATTGATAAAATTATCTTTGTGAAATAATTAAACGATCTCGAGATTCGCGCAGATTCCTTCTTGCTTATGAAGTAACGGTCGCGATTGGTCAGCACTGTCAACAGATTGGTGACTTTCGAAAGGTGCACGATAACGGATTTTCAATTTTCATAGCGCGCGCGGTACTTGTCGGTACTTCATTAGTAACGACCGGTAAAGCTGATTCTACATTAGTTGCAAGTTGATTGCAAGTTTGTTGCAGCAGCCAATATGAAGCGTTGATTTCAAAATGCAAGCTTCAGATTGGCTGTCGCAAAAAACTTGAGATCGGTTTGCAACTAATGTAGAACCGACTTTATGAGAGGAAAGCGCGGTATGTATGTACTTGTATGAGATAGAACAGATAGGTAGATAGAATGTGGAAAGATCGATACTTCCCGCGGAAAGATCGATATTTGGATCGAAGTCATATAAGTGACATCGCGAAATCGTTCAAAATTTTCGACAATAAAGGCGACTTCACTTTTAATTGACTCTAATTAATGGCGATTAATTCAATTGACAAAATCCACTTAAGTGGAACGAATTCTCAATTATAATTCTTAATTCTCAATTTTTTTTACATACATATATTTCAAAGAAACAAAGATTCATATTATAATAGCTATCGTTAAGGTGAGGCATCTCTCGTCATCATCGATTAATCATCGATTAAATTTGATCGAATCATCGCTGAGATAATCCGAAAGGCTTCGACCTTTAATTGGAAATTTCAATTAATCTATACATCTGCGGTACTTTATCAACGTAAATAGGATATATTATCTTTTCGTCATGCGAAAAGAAAGATTAATTCAGGAATGATGAATCGCAATTTTTGATTTATTTCTTACCAATATAGATTAACTGTAAAATTTGAATTGATGAATTTCTTACCAATATAGATTAACTGTAAAATTTTGATTTAACTTATTTTTATTTTGTTTTAGTTCTAATTAAAGCCTATTCTACAATGTGCTTTTTGTTTCCTGTTTCTTGCTTTTTGTTATTTATTATATCTTGTCTTTTTCGTTTTTATCTCGTTTTTCGTTTTCTGTTGCTCGAGATAAATGCCAACGAACTTCAGAAGAAACAGAAAACACATATCAAGAAATATAAATGTTAATAAAACGATCACAAAGAGGAAAAAAACAAAAGATAAAAAGAAACAGGAAATAAAGAGCACGTTGTAGACATGTAGAACAATCATAAGAGTCAGAAAAAATCAAGAATAAGTTCAAAAAGAGATTAATTGTTAAAATCGAAGATTAATAAAAAAGTAAGTTAAAGTTTTAGAGATTAAAGTTAATCTAATAAAATTGAATATACAATATAATAGAAATTGCAATTCGTCGTTCCTGAATTAATTTTTTTTTCATAGATTAATCTATATTAGAAAAAATGGACAATAAAAATTTTGCCACGAGTAACTATCGATTGTATTAATTTGAATTTTATCGAAGTCTCGTCCTCTATCATTCAATATATCAGTAATCAATATAACTAATTGAAAATCACTCTAAGTGAAGGAACTTCGGGGAAACAATCATTTTCCGAAAAACAAATGATTTTAATCGTCCTCAGGTATACATGTTTCACAATAACATTAAGACTACCGCGTATTTGACGGATAAAATTAATAGTCTCGCGGAAATATATCTGTAAATAAATATATACAGCGTTTGAATACAAGATAAAACTTAGAAAATGAAAAACAGATGGAGCGATAGCTGAGGAATTGTTTATCGAGACGTTGGAGGAGGGTTCAACCCGGCCAGGCCGTCGTCGCGTTCAATCACATTTTCCAACGAACGAATGTGAAAGGAAGAGACGAGTTCGTTTTTCGAGGTATGAGGTATCCTTGATTCCTTGCGCAGTATCTGGCAGTATCATCGAGCAAGCGCTAACCGGGTCGACATCGCACATCGGACGGCGCCGACGGCGGCGCTCACTCGCTACGCTACGCTCGCCTGCCGCCTGCCGCGTAATCGGCGAGAGGAGGCGGAGAAGAGGTGGCGCGTGTCCGGGTAGCTCAGTCTACCGTTGACCGTTAACCCTTTCGGACACGGAGGGGTGCATATTGCGTGATACGTACGGCAGTGCTTCGCGATACTCCTCTCGTCATTCGATCACATTCGATCGTGTTACTTCTCTTGCTTGCTCTCTGCTTTTCTTCTTAGCCAAAGAGGAAAGTCCATTGAGGGACATTAGTGCGTTATCCATCCATCTCCGGGAGTCTCGGAGGTTTATCTTCCGTTTCTCCATGATGAACGGAAACGCGAGGAACGAGCGGCCAACCGCGGACGACATCGATGCCGCCTCCCTCAGCGCCGATATTCTCAACCCTTTCGTGCATCGACTCGAGCTCGGCTCGACCTACGAGAAGCTCAAGGTCAGTATCTCTCGAAAAACGGCTTCTTTTCCCGGGATCGATGCTCGTGCAGTCGCGTTTTAGGGGATGCCGCCACCGCTGCCGACGCCACCACCGCCGGCGAGATTGGCGAGAAATGGGTGTGCTTCGATCGCGGTGCCGAGAAAGTGCGCGTGAGTGTTGAAATTGCTTCGCAGGTTACATGGAATTCGCAGGCTCGCGTTCATACGCGATTGACGGAGCTGATAAGAGAGGCGACGATAATGAACGTTTACAAAATAAATCGGACATGATGCGAGTCGCATATGATGCAACTTATGAAATAATAATTTTTTGGAAAAAAAATCATTGAGAAATCTGTATGTTTTTCTCCAATGATTTAAATTTATCAATGTAGTCTAATTTTAATCTCTCTTCAACTGATTCCCATATTTTTCTCTAATTCTGAGAATCAGAAGAAGAGTAAAAAGAAGAAGAGTAAGTTGAATCGAGATTAAAACATTGGTAGAAATCGACAATAATAGCACACTTTAGGGGCTTTTCAATTAGCGAGACAAATCAAACACAAACATCATTCTATCTTGACAGAGAGGAACAAAGGTAGAAAAATTTATATCGACTTATGTCATCGAATAGAAAGCATTCTTTATTGGCGTAGTATTAGTCCAGTTATTTCTAAAGCTGAACCAGTGCTTTATTTTATTGCTAAATAAATTGTTGTTAGAGCGAGTTGTAATAAGTGTAACGGCACGCATAATCTAAATGTAAAAAATATAACAATACATAATAATTATTATTGTTATATAATATTACTTTACGATTTTAGACTATGGCGAAATAAAAATGCAGGAGGAATATAACGCGAAAGAAAATATTCGCGGCTGAAGAGAGATATTGCGAGGCACACAGGCCGGTTTTTCTTCAAGTTGGCCGCGGCGCGACTTTCACGGCGTAGCGGGAATCGTGCCAATTTTGCGACTATTACATTCGACGTTCTGTCGTTTTTCCGAACAAAGGAATCTGCAGTCGTTTTCTGTCCATGTGGTCCATCAGGCGTATACGCCTCGCATGTATAATTTCCGCCCCACTTTCCTCGGCACATTGTCACGCCGTTGGGTTTCCAACGAAACGCTATACAAATGTTAGTCACGTGCGTTAACCATGAACAAGGTCATCACGAGCGATCGGCACGTTCACTCGATTTAAATGCTTCGATGCTTAATAATTTAAGAAACCATAATATACTGTGATATTTTTGTTTGATTATCGAACGTGCGTATCATGATTTTTCAAAAGCTTCCTGTTTACTCTGGCAGTTGAAACGTGTCAATTTGTTACTTTACTAAAACAACACTTGTTTATATATATATATATATATATATATATATACGTATATCGATCTGTTTACAGATGTCTTTAATTCAAAGGACCAAAGATTTAAACTCGCATTTATCAGCTGGATTATTTACGATTAAGAAACAGGAAACGATTTTCATACTCGTTAAACTCGTTTCTTCATGCTCCAGTTTAGGCTTTGTTGCGAAAAACGAGGTCGCAGAAGTTTTTTATCTACATATTTTGCCAACCATTAAAATTGCAGCCTACGCTTTTCTAAACGTTAACACGATGCGAATAGCGGCTCCTTCGTGGACCGATGCTTTCTCTTGTTAAAACACCAGTGAAGTCTTGAACGCGTAGAAAGCCCCGCATTCTATATAGATGTGATGAAGTGAATGAAGAACGGCAACATCGTTCTAACGGGATTTAAATTGGAATATCATTTCAAGAAATTGAGAAAATCAATAAAATTGTATTGCATTCTTTTATTTATATCACCTTCGCTCTCTTTTTACTCTCTCTTTTTATTCTAGATATATTTCACATAAACAAGCAAATGTTTTGAATAATTACAGGTTGTACACATTAATATTGCCAATTCATATTCAGAAAAAGCAGCTCGAAAGTATTTTGCTCTGAATAGATTAGATTTTTAGATCTTCTAGGATTAAAAAAATAAAATTATTCTTCTAAATTTAAATAGTATCAGTAAACATTGCTTATTGAACTGCTTTTTTTGAACGCAGCTAGTGTTACACGTTAATGTGCAACATTATCTAACACGTCTACGAAATAGCGCAATAGCCCTTAGAATTTACAGTTATATCCGTGACAACTTTCTACACAAAAATTAGCACACGATGCGTAGAAGGCTTCTTCGTTACTATTTTTATTATATGGCGTTATTAATCAGAATAACTCGAATCGAATGTTCTTATTTTTTATTAAAAATTTTGCTTATTTTGATACCCATATGCCAATTCAGTTTTTTTCCTAATCATTGATCCAATTTTCTCTTTGCTTATAACAGAATTATAGCAATTGCAGACGGAATCAAAAATAATAATTATTTCACAACATATAAATTTGATAGACATTCTTATTAGAGGCCACTCGACTTACTTTTGTATATCACACATACGGCACATCAGTCTGGTTCTCTTCAATAAGATAAGTAAGATGAGACGAAATATAGCTAAAGGCTGATGTGCGCCTAACGGAACAGCGAAACGTAACGAACGGTACTTAACTCGCATCCTATCTTTTTTTTGCTCTTTATTCATTCTTTCTCTTTCTCTTCATGAAATGGTATATCGAAGCCTTCTGATGGACACGTTGCAACCTTGACCGCGTGAGACAGACGATAAGTTAATCTGAAAGCCAATTACTTACTTACCTGTATGACCCATTTTCATGAACATGTGATAACTACAAGGACATTTAGTTGCTTTAACGAATTTTTAATGTGTAAAGTCTGAAATGAACTTCCTTAACATATATTTTAAGTATTAATACTTACATTTAAAATACATAAAATATATTTCATTATTAAAATTTAAAATACGTTTAGTATATTGAATATTTATCGACTTAACCAAAGCAAAGATCTCTTTTATTTATGAATAAAATATCAAACTTATCAAGAATATTATCAAATATCAAACTTGTTTATTTTACATTTGTAATAAATAATCAGAATATATAATGTTATATTCAAAATCGGCTTGTAATATTTTCTCTTAAAGAATTATTTAAAAATTTTATTTGAAAAATAACTTTATATAATAAACAAATCGAATTTGTTCTAATTTAATAATCTTCTAATTGAAATATATTAAACTTCACTAGGATTCTCTTCACTAGAATACATTTTAAATAAATTTGATGTTTGTAATGAACATATAGATTTGCAGATACATGAAATTTTTGTAATATTTGAAACAAGTAGTTAATGTTTAAATACATTACATATTTTTTTGAGAAAATATAGGAATTTAATCGATTTTCAAAAAAATTGACGTGATGTTTTGATGTTTCAGACGATATTCTTAACGATCGCCCTTTTGCCGGTCAGGCTAGCTGCAATCACGACTTTGATGATCCTAGCGTGGCTATTGGCCTGTCTTGGATTGCATGGATTGTCCGAAGAGGATCTTCGGCGAGCTCCTCTCAAAGGATGGAGGCGGTATGTTTGAAGAAAACTAAGCGGTGGGATAATTGCGGCGAGAAAGAACGATCCTCTTCCGTACTCTTTCATTCCTAATTCCGAATCCTATCTCTGTATTATGCTATTCATGTTAACACTAGCTATACCTCTCGGGGTTGCTTTTTAATCTCTGTGCTAGTATCATCTCGCTTTATTAACAGATTAAATCGATCTCATAGATTTTCGAATGTATTAATCGCACTCAAAGATCCTCAAATCTAGAACAAGACTTTTCGTATTTCTAAAATTATTACGTCTAAAAAATATTTATATATTATTTAATATTTAAATAATATTTATATTATACAAGTGAATTAAAGTAATTATATAAACAACAGTAATTATACTACAGTAAACCCGGTAGATCTGAATTAAATGCACGATTTAAAGGTCGTATCTCAAGGCAATGCAATCAGTGGACTTCGATTATTCATGATAAAGAGAGAGAAAGGGAGCGAATACGTATTAAAAATGTATATCCTTCCGTGTGAGACAAGGATTTCGCTTTATGATGTCCTTGTCTGCAATTTATATCTGTTTTATTATTAAAACTTCTTGTTGTTATTAAAACGTTTTTCCGTTTTCTTATAATTAACCAGAGACTTGAACACTTTACGGATAATTCATCTTGCATTTTCTGAATTTATAACTCAAGTATCGATTAATTTCAAGTATCTTAAATTTATAATTGTCGAAGTGTTAGTATTATGTAATAAAAGTTATTCTCTATGTTGATTAAACACTTACGAACAAAATTAGTTAGTAGATAATGAAGTTGCTTGTATTTATATTTTTTTCATAATTTAGTCATGCGTTACTGTCAAGGTCTTGCAACAAGAAAAGTCTATAAGACGACCTTGTACCATAATGAAAGCTTATAACGGAATCAGAGAGCGGAAAGAAATATTTCTAGAATACTTTTAACTGAAATTGTATACAGTAGTATTGCAAGTTGTTAAATTATTCATGAGGCATGTACTTGTTTGTTATATGATTAGTTACAATTAGTGTCACTGTTGAATCAGCTTTCATTTTAATTAAAACATAAATTATGTTGCATTATTAATTAATTTTATAGAGTAAACATATTTTTAGAGGCGTTTTCTGAGATTTAAGTACAATATGTATTTTCAAATATTTTCTGAATTTCTGGAATGTGTCTAGATTTAAGGATCTCTTCTTCCATGAGCTGAAAATGCAAATCGATTTATTGAAATCGAGTCTCTGATAGACTTTTAACTAAACCTAATTTTCAAGGAACACTTATATCCCGCTAATCATTTTAGACCCCTTTATGAGAATAGAAATAAAGAATCGCATCGGATGGTGCATGCGCGTTGCAAATTAAACCACTTAAAAACAGAGACATGCGCGTCGTGATCTGCTGGATGATGCGAGCCTTATTTCTCTGCGGTGGATTTCATCACCTGAAAGTCAAGGGGCAGAAGGCGGAGACTAAGGATGCACCGGTGCTGGCTCTCGCTCCGCATTCCAGCTTCTTCGATGCACTTCCGGTCGTGTACCTTGGCGGGCCGAGCATCGTTGCCAAGGGGGAAAGTAGTCGTCTCCCTTTTTTTGGAAGTAGGTCGCATTGTCGTCTTGGTGAATTAAACTAATTGATAAGAGAGAAGTCATGCTATATATCTTTTTTTTTTAAATATGAAGGCTGAAATTTTAAATTTAAGTAAATTTAGTTTATCGCGTCACTGTGTGAAACTGCGAGAGAAAACTGCTGATTTTAAAGTCAAAGTGCAGTATGATTTCTAAATGAAAATTTTAAACTAGATTCGCAACTTCTCTTCTTGTGGAAACGAAAGATCTTCATTTATAACTACTATATTAATATTTATAAAACTGCAATATTCTAATTATTTATTTCATTGTACATAACATTTATATGTGCATATATGGTGGATGGGATTTATTTTTCAGCTACTAACTATGTTTTTAACAAACAATTTAACAATCAAATTTAACTGGCTTTTATACAGGATGTTTTATTTGCCATAACTTAAAAATTGCGATTAAACTTAAAAAAGCACTTAGACCCACCAATTAAAAATTTTACTAAATTAATCGAATAACATCATTATATCTGTTAACTCTGATGCATTACTGAGCATGATCCTATTTATAAATTTACATTGTGCATAATGTTATCTAAAAATTGTAGGTCAAGCTACATTACTTGTAGAAACTAACAATAAGATCGATACGCATATTATATTAGTGAGACAAAAAGGGAGAAATATTCGTGTATATATATATATATATATATATATATATATATA
>NW_012130083.1:222302-228449 GCF_000143395.1 Atta cephalotes
GGGGAGGAGAGAGAGAGAGAGAGAGAGAGAAAGAGAGAGAGAAACTTTATAAATATATACATGAAATATTTATAAATAGAATTAACGCGCACGCCATTGCATATTCTAATTTGGCTTGATATTTACTGATATATATTATGATTTCTCTTGATTTAACATATATATTACAGTAATTGATTTCAAGACATTCTAAATATTTTCTTTAATTTAATACAGTTCAAAAAAATAAATTTTAAATACGATCTCATGTGACATTTTGTTATACTTTAGATTCATCTCTCATTGATTGATACAATTAAGAGTCATTCGCGGAACTTGTAAAGTTCGAAGAACTAAGTTCATAAACTAAGTTCATGGAAGTAGTAGTAGTCTTTATGATGTTTTCGATAATTCATGGATGCGAGATGCACGCAAGCTTGCAATCAAGACGCAAATCACTACCTTCGCGTCTGCTGGTGCAATTGACCCGACTATTCTCCACAGGTTATGATATTTCCTGAAGGGACTTGTACAAACCGGTCATGCTTGATTACGTTCAAATCGGGTGCCTTTTATCCCGGTGTACCGGTGCAGCCAGTGTGCATCAGATATCCTAACAAATTGGACACGGTAACGTGGACGTGGGAAGGCCCTGGCGCGTAAGAAAGTCATCTTCCTCTTTTTTTTTAATTATTTATTTGTTGTAATATGCTTTATCCATTGCTTTACATTCGTTGCAGATTGAAATTACTATGGTTGACGTTAACACAGTTAAATAGCAGCTGCGAGATCGAATTTCTTCCTGTATATAATCCAAGCGAGGCAGAGAAACTAGATCCTAAACTGTATGCAAACAATGTACGACGTCTTATGGCAGAGTGAGTGTTTCATGCACAACGGATTAGGATGCCTAAAAATGTATAGATTTCTGGAAAGAATATATACTTTCGATTTTAGGGCATTGAAAATTCCCGTTTCGGATTACACGTACGATGATTGCCGGATTATTAGAAAGGCTCATCAGCTACATCTTCCGCATGCATCAAATATCGTAAAGAGCCATAAACTTCGGTATAAATTAGGGTAGGTGTCGCATCATAGTATAAACATTATAAATAATTAATTACAATTTACATAATTTTGATTCATTTATAGTTTAGTAGCATCAAAAACTGAAGAAGAACTCGTTCAGAAGAAGACGTATAATTTTGGTGACGTAAATTTACAAGAATTTGCGCAGATTCTTAGATTGGATGACAAGGATCCAACCACTCAACAACTGTTTCGCATTCACGATAAGGTTCTTATATAATATAAAATTTAAATAATGTATGTAATATAAGTATATGAATTAATTTAACAAAAAGAATTTATATGTATATCATTTTATAGTTTGGAAAAGGAAAGATCGACCTTGAAGAGTATATCTTCACTGTATTAGCGACGGCAAATGCGTCTTCGGAACGAGACAAGGTCGAGATTGCATTTGACGTAAGTGCAAACTGTTTAAGAAGTCTACTATGTATATGTATATGTAAACTTTTATTTTTACACGATCGAATTGTGTTATAGATATGCGGCTCGAAAACAGCAACGTGTTTGACTCAATCGGAACTCAGGAAAGCCTTGAGGTTATCGATACGTATGCAGTCTGAGGAATCCGACAGGATCTTTCAACACGCCAGAAATAACGAGGATGCTTACACAGTGAGCTTTGGTAAACACTTTTGATCACGAGATTTATTTCCTCCCTACGATTAAGACTTCTGTTTCTTCATCGCAATCATATCGAATATCAAAAGAAAGAATTATATATGTATAATTATATGTGTGTGTGTGTATATATATATATATATATATATGTATATATATATATTTTATTAATATATTAGAACAAAAAATATTTTAGTAGTTTTTTTTGTAAATTTCTTGAACGCGTTATCAATTTATTGGATACGGTCCATTTCACACTGCAAATGCCTTGAAGCATTCTTTAATTAGTCAATTCTTTCTTCTTGTTATCAACTCATTGCGCATTATCAACTAACATTCTATGATCTTGTTTTATTAATTTGACTTGTGGCACACGAAAAAAAAATTATTTATTTCCAATGTGCAGTGTAAGAAAAAAAGTTTTTATAGGGCCTGTTTTTAATTGAATATTTTGCACTTTTATTTTCTTTTTCTTTTTAATGTAGAAAGGAAAAAAGAAAGAAAGAGATGAATGGTATAAAAGTTCAACTAAAAAGAACATAGTTATAAACCGATATAATTGCTGTGAGAAAACGGTCGTCTTAATATACTGCGAGATACAAATCTTTTCTTTAAGTTTATATATTTCTTGCAGACGATGTTCTGACACAACTGTCGAACCGAACGGAATACGCACATTTATTCGCCACAAATAACGAAAACTCGAAGAAGACCATTTGAAAGTGTCTTTTAGAGCCTGATAGTTCTTCTAGAGAACATCGAGGCAAACCTTTCCTTAGTCCCATCTGCTCCACTTCTGTATGAGAAACGTATCCAAGGTGTTTCAAGGATTATAAAGCAAAACTATTTTGTCGTCTACGGAAGCTGCAGTTGCATGTAAGCGGCAATTTAGACAGCTAGCCTGTGTTTTTCCTATAATCTCATAAATTAGAAAAAGTCGAGAATTTAGCGGCTTAGAATTTTAGGAAACTAAAATTCTAAGATTTAAGGATTCTAAATGATCTTAGATTTGATAATCCGTGAGTAATTTAGTTACAAAAGTCCTAGAATCTCCGATATGAAAATCCAAAGATACGCGACTTATCCTAGATTCCGAGAATTTAAAGACTCGAGGATTCCACGATCTAGAGGTCGAACTTTATAGATATCGACTTTAAGATTGAAAGATCCTGATCGAAAATTTGGAAAATGGGAAGCCTAAGGATCTGAAGAAACTATAATCATCTTAATAATTGTACATTTGAAGATAAATTAGTATATAGAGGTTCGAAGATCCTGTAAGGCTTATTTCCAATTGATCTACGAGTGTCAAATTACGGAAAAGGAAACCGATACCTTGCACTTTTTGATGTACAGTACACATTACATAGCTTACAGTTAAGTAATCCGGTCATTAAGCTTCTTACTAGCTCAAATGAAGTATCCATGACGTAGGGCTTGGACGCGCATTTAAAGAAAAATGAGGACAGGTAACGATATAATTTATTTTTCGACCTAATGGTTCGACACCGCGATATTCGGTGCACATGTACAGACATGCAATTATGCACAGGAATATACATATGCGCTAAATTGTGTACATACTTGTTGCACACTATGAACCGCTTGTATGTAAACACATATACACACACACATGTGTAAGAGTAAACGAAAAGATTGGGTGAATCGATCGTGTATACCCTCTATGTATGCGCGCGCAAGTGCGTTCATATGTGTACGTGTGTATGTATGTATGTATATAGAAAGAAAATACGTGTATGTATGCACAGTCAAAGCGATTAGCCACTTTGTAATATCTGTATATGAACGAAATGGCCAAAGTTTAACAGCGCGCATTAGCGGTCATTCTGAGTTAAAAACAGATATGTTGAATTATAGAACATTTTACTACGATATATGTTGAAATAACAGTATTTATTGAACTGAAATTTTTGCTTTCAGTGCGTTGAATTATTATATTTATCTTTTAGCCAAAGAAACCACTTTGATTTCGTTAAATGATTGGAGATAAATATGATTAACAATGATATATTCAAAGTAATGTTAAGTTTTATTAATATCTTTACTATTAAAAAAATCTGTTAGGGACATTGTGACATGCCTATTAGACTGACAATAGGTAATACAAGTTTTTAGTACAAACTAAAAACTACTCTACTAAACTAGACGAAACTCAATAACTTATACAGCGACGTAAAGAATAAATACTGCGGTGGCGGGTAAAGGATCTGCAAATATAATATAAAGATGTGAAATTGTTAAACGTACGAATAAGCGATTTAGAGATATAAATTGTTAGATTCAAAATTTCCATGATACTTGGCAAACGTGTAAAAGATTCGTTTTCGTTGTTCCATTTCCATCCATCCGACAATTTAGGTAAATAAAAAATGCAAGCAGTATTTATATATTGACGCTTTATTAACATGTAGCTTGACTCAAGATATACTTAAAGAATATTACAATCGCGTGACTTCGGAGTTATTGATAGCCCGTAATTTTCCATCGGAATGACTAGACCGTCGATGTCTAACTTGCGCATGGGTCGGCGGAACATATCCTGCCTCATCGGCGCGTTTATGTTTATCTAACTGAATGAATCGCGAACCAGGTCCACCGCCACCACCATCCAAGCATTCGCAGCTCAGACTCGCCTGATCGAGGTCGCCCTGATACGGTCCCGGTGGAATCAGCAAGCTCTCCGTCGACTTGGTCGGCTGGAAATGTCGGCTAACCGTCGAACTCGTAGTTGTGGAGTATGCAGTACTGCCACTGGCACCACTGCTCTTTCGTTGCACGGTACCGATCGGCGTTTTTGATCTGCCGGTACCACTGCTGTGTAACCCTTTACCAGGACGTTCCGCGCTATGAGTCTTGATGGTTACAGTATCCAGATAACCGTAACCAAAGCCGTAACCTCCGAAGGCTTTGGTGGTCAGATTATCCCAAGATTTAGGCTTAGCGTACTGAAGGCACGGCGGTGGTCGCTGGTGCACACTCGGATCCCAGTATAGAGTGTCAGTACTGAGGCTAGTAGAGCAGGAGGCGACGCTATCGGCTGTGGAGACGTCGCTACTGGTAATTGAATGAAGACTATGGCCGGATGTGCGAGAGCAACTGTGAGTATTAGGCTGCGATTGTTGCTGTGACTGTTGATCTCGTTGTCCTTGAATATGATGATGCTGCATATTGGCTTGTTGTTGTTGCTGCTGTTGCTGCTGCTGTTGATGGAGAGCCTGCTCATTGCGGGCACGTCGTTGTTTCTCGCGACGTCGACGACTAGGAACGCAATTTGGATCGCAACAGGGGCTGGCAAGATCATAAGCATCTAGACTGACACTGTCAGATTGCTCTCGACGACGATTTGCGCTGGAGATGCAAGCGACGCAGAGATTGTTCTGGGGAGTCGAATGTAGTGATTGTCCTTCACCAGCAGTGGATGATTGTTGTTGTTGTTGCTGGCAGGATTGCTTGTGAGATTTGCTCTTTGCAGGTGTACCCATCATACCATTTGACTGGTGGTAACTGTGACGCAAGGAAGTCACCGCAGATTCGCTTGACATCTTCGAGAGGAAGTGATGATGATCGCTACGAGAACGAGGCGGTCCGACTGTTACGAGGCAAGCGGCACTACGTGGTATAAGACATGATCGCCCATCCGCAAACTGAAAAAAGTTTGATTATTTCGCGATAATGAAAAAATTATAAAATCTTATCATTGTTTGATTTGGAAATTTACGAAAATTATTATAGAATGTTTCGAAACTTTACTGTATGTGTATCGATATTTTAATTCTTATTACAGATAAATATAGATAGCGGCTTACGTTATAAAGAAGAAGATGTTCAGTGGAGGTTGCTGGCCGGCAGCATTGAATCGTGGAAGAGTTGAAGCTAGAAGAGGGCGATGGTTGATTGGGATTAGTGCCGATGGTGTTAGGCGTTCTTTTGCGCGCTGGCAGTGAATGGGTTTTCCATCGTCCCATTAGAATAGACCGTTCTCTTTCGCATAGTCTCTCCAATTCGTTCAGACGAGATTGAAGAGCGCGTTGTAACTCGATATAACGCATATGTAATTCCACCTGAAATCGTACATTTAATTCATCAAAATTCAATTACATTGTTGTCGGACTAAAAAAGATCGCGTTAAAATTACAAGATTATGAAAATTATCAACGACACTCGGGCTTTCGCTTACCTTTCTAACGCAATCTTCGAAGGATACGACCATTCGCATTCTGGTATCACAGTTCTTGATAAAGTTCACCAGCGTTTTGTGATCGGCTCTGTCCATCTCGTGGCCATTTATAGATAGTATTACGTCACCTTCCCGCATACCAGCTTTGAATGCAGGTCCATCATATTCCACGTAATCCACGTAAGTTACCATTTCTATTTCCTGTTCTCTTTTGTAATGTATTCCGTAGCTCTGTGAAATCGATCAAGATTTAATTA
>NW_012130083.1:228883-236022 GCF_000143395.1 Atta cephalotes
ATTATATAATATATATATATATATATATATATATATATATATATAATATATGTTGAAACTCGAAAGATATTTGTAAATAAAATACAATTAAAATACATAAAATATTGATAAATAAAATATAATTTGTTTTTTTTTTTTTGAGTTTTTCAGATTACATCCATATTTTAATAGAACAGAACATGTGAGCAGTCGTAGACCCCATTAGAAAGATCAAGATAACATATTTATTATTCGATAAAGTAACAAATCAGCATTACCTGTAATGTGAAACCATACGTGCCGTTCTTCTTCTCGACAATGATCGTCCGGCGACGTCTGTCTTCATCAGCACGTGTAACTCTATCAGATTTGGTTCTCTCGAGAACAGCCTGAGAAAAAAAGAAATGCTTATCTGTAAGATTATAATGCATTTAAGTCTATTTTATACTATCTTTATAACAGATTGGCTAAATGAAAAGAATTATAGTAAGTGTCGTCATATTTGATGATTGAAAAATTCTGCGATCTCTAAAAATGATGATGATGGAAGGGTCAATTAAAAAATTAAATGAACGGATCAAGTCGATGATATTGGTACAATTAACAATTCCTCCATTTTCTTTTCGGTGTTATTGGATAACTGCGAGGTGCGGGGGAAAGCAGACAAAAGCAGGATAATTACACATTCGACGACGCCGCTCCACTCCTCCTCGTCGCTGTTATCGACACCGGCTGTCCGCCGTTGTCCGGTGCCGGTGGTGTTCGTGTTCTGCGGTGAGCTGTTCATGATCGCGCGAAGATGTTCGTGAGCATCTAGGTTGTCGCCGGGGTGCCATCAACACCTCGGTCAGGCGCCTCTACCGAGATCGGCGAGGGGTTAACACGCGTCCCGACGCCGCACGACGCCGCGATGGCACATCTTTGTCGTGGAGCCGTTTAGCCCGACTGTCTTACACGTTGTTCATCGCGCAGACGCGACAATATCGGCCTAGCACCCCGCAGGGTGGTAAGGGGTTGGTGGGGATGCGAGCGGTGGTGTCGTCGACCGGGCCTCCCTTCCTCCTGTAGTCGCATCCCTTTGGTTCCATCACGGCGCCCTCCGCGATATTAGACAGGAATAAACGGAGATTTAAATTTACGCAGGCGAGCATACTCAATGCTAGATGAGGATCGAAACGATGCGATGGTTATCGATTAGCTGAAAGCTTTTGCTGTCTTGATTTTTGAATTTTTTATTTATTGGTTTTTAGGAACGTTAATTCTGCGCTGTTCTCTACTCATGTTGAATATTTTGACCAGACACAATTACAAGTCCGTTCATCTTTAATAATGCAGCCACATTTTCTAACAGTTTCTTTGCTCTTGATATCTCGCATACCCCGACAACACTTAAGACATTTATCTTTCTTGATATTCTCCAGTCGTTCTTTTCGCCGGTGTTCATCAGCACTAATACAATAGCGAATCCTTGTAGCTTCTCCGCTGCCGTCGCCAGATTTGGGAGAGCATATACATTGTCTCTGTTGTCTATCGGAAGCGGAAACAACCCTCTTGCATTGATAGACAGGACTATCGTCCACGCCCTTGAAAAGGTAGGATTCCTTGTTGCGAGGAAGCTGAAATTGCGTAACGATCTTCTTGCCGAAACACGAAGCACGGATGAAAACTGTGACTTCGCCTACATGTTGTCCTGTTGCTGTGGTAATTTTAAAAGCGTTCTTCATCGTTCTACATGGATTACTGTGCTGAGAAATATACATGGCCAGCAAAGAGTTCATAAAGCCATGAAGTTGAATTTGGTGAGTGCCTGTGTCAAAGAATGTCTTTATTTAGATGAAATTTCAATTTCTTGATTCGAATGTAAGAATATTGAAGAAAAGTAGTAAAGCAAGTAAAAATTCACAGACCAATTAGCATCACGTCCGGCAAAATTCCTGGCGGTAGTTCTTTGTAAACGGACATTGTTATGGGAAAGTTGCACAATGGTTTTTGTAGGACATTGTCTGAAAGAGCAAATAAACAGGACTTGCCCTTTTTAAAGACTTGCGATTCATTGTGTGAACAGGCGCAAATTTCTGTTGGCATTTCTTGATAAATATTGATAGGGGGCAAGTTCAGTATCTATAATTATTTTTACAATATTAGCGAATTAATAAATGAATTAATAAATATAAAGTTTTTTTACTTGAAATGAGACGCATGTTTTTGCCGGCAATATTTCGTCGTAGATCGCCCGTATTGTAGTATTCACTGTATCGACTAATAATTCTATCAAAATCAACAGTTTCCCTTCCATTAGTTTCTGTTTCTACCATATATTTCTATGTAAGAGATTGCAAGGAATATAACAAATTATTTATACTACTTTTTAAATTTTTATTTTATGTTTACTTATCTTTTTAATGAAAATTCAATAAATTGAATTTTCTTTAATTATAGAACATATTTTAGCAATTTTTATTCAATTATTGTTTATGTTTACTCTAATTAATTTTGATTGTCATTGAGGATACAAAAAATTTAGGTTGACAATTACAAGTTACTGAAGTAAATTACTAGTTCGAAGTTTTAAAGCTATGTTCTCGATATTAGGAGAATATAATGTGCAAAAGTAAAACAGTTTATTTGATTTATTAAATTTATTTCGATTTATATCATTTTTATCTTATCTATATCTACAGTGATAATATTTTGTTTTTTTGGCAATATTTAGTAAAAGAAAAAATTTAAATAATAAATAATTAAATAATTAAATAAAAAATTAAATTAAATTAAAAAATAATTAATTACATAATTAAATAAGTAATTAAATAAAATTTAAATAAAAATATAAATAATAAAAAATAAAAATTTAAAGGAATAAAAAATTTAATTAATAAAAGAAAAAATTAAAATCTAAAAAATTTTAATGTAAATACATGTTTATTACACAACAATTGTATCAACAAACAAATGTATTAAAATCGAAAATTGACAATAAGAAAAGATACAAAATTAATTCCTTAGATTTATGCTTAGAATATTATAAGAACTTGACTCTTGAATTTAAATAAAGAAGTGTTTCATTTTTTCTTCTTAATCTTCTTCTTAATCTGCTCTTTCGGCAGTTCTTTGCGGCGCTCATCTGTCTGCACATCTCTGGTCTCATATCTAATCGGGGGCCTTCTTTCAGGTCCTTTCGGGGTTTTCATCTCTAGCTGTATATCAGATTTCTCGCCAACCCCAACGAGGCCCTTTTTACCGATTCTCAAAACAAAAATATCATGGTCAGGATCAGATGGCTTGCCTGGTTTCGTTGCTGCAGATTCTGCGGCAACTGTTATTGTAGGTTTCTTTCCGAGATTGTCACTATTATCGAAGAGACCGGATACTTTAAGAATTACCGGCTTGCCGCAAGGCTGAGACGAATCGCGAACAGAATCTTTTGATGGCTGAAAAATCAGAACTGAGCTTAGATGTCTAATCGAGGAATTATTTCTTAATTTTCTAAATACATACTGTATCCTTTCTTTCAATCATTCCATCGATTCTTTTTTTTTATTTTCTCATTCCTCTTTTCAACAGCTGCTAATTTCCCACACGATATACAAGGATACTTCTCTGGTATGCACATAGGAAAAGTTATTGGTCTTTGAAAATCCTCGCAGGAACCTTCGAAAACATCAAGAATATGAGAGTCCACTTTGCGACATTTGTACAATAAAATCTGATCAGCTTCTCCAGCGCCGAAAATAAATGTTGAAGGATCCTGTGCGATTGGTGCGTCAAATTCTGTGACAATCATCTGTCCGAGACCAGAGATTCTTACAAAGATATCCAGATTGTCCGTCAAGTTATCATTATAAATCAATGGCACTTGACCATCAAACTCTTTGGGCATTGTAACACCATTTTTCCAGTCCATCATCTCTATTCGCAAAGCCGCATACTGGCCGGACAAGTCCAGCTCGCCAGTTCCTACTAAGACATCCGGCTTGATGGCCTCTGGCATCTGCTTCTTCACCGTGAATTTAAGGATCATTTTTGCAGCGCGGTTCATAGCCGCCTCAGAATCGATAGTGAACAATACTGATTTTCCAACATTGAATACTTCAGCTTCATCAATGATGTCTACTTGCGGTTGGAAAAGGGGATTTACCGGAGTGATCACTAGATCATTCTCATTTACAAAGTCGAGGAATCCAAAATGGACGCTGGTAGGTATGAAAAACATCCGATTCAACTTGGTTAGGCGGTCGCCTGACGCCTGTTTAACGTATAATTCCAACAAAAATAAGTAATGCTCCTTGCATACACTCGAGGGGGCTTGCTCGTACATGACCGTATTGTTCTTTCCGGTTAACATTGTTGATTAAATATTTTTCAATGATATTACATAAGTAAGTTGCTCTTGTTGAACGGTTGATTGGTTGATTGATTAATTTCAACTTGATTGTATAATAAATTTTTCCATTAATTGAACTGTCCTCGAAATTGAATATTGTAATGCTAATACGTGAAAATTTCACTGGAGATAAATTTTAAATAGTAAGAAAATTTTGAAGCATGATCGAGAGATTATTGACAATATTGACAGCTACGCTTGCCACTGACGTGTCAATGACTTGACACTGTTTCGTCTATCAAAGTTCAAGCTTCAAATAGATCTTTTAAATGAAATGATTGACAGAAGAACGAACAAAAAAAATAAGCATGTTTATGGTACAATTGATTTAATTAATAATTTATTACTGTTTATTGCACAGATAACAATTCGTGGCTTTAGAAGAAACGTAACTTCAGTGGAATTTAAAGTAAATATTAGGGTTACGTTTTGTATATTTTTAGAGCTCTCGAACTATGTTTATATGTATACGTATATATGTATATATTTTGAAAGATTTTAACTACTACTTTTAATTCAGTATAATTTCTATTTATTCTTGCAAAATCTTTATGTGGATACTTAATTAATTTCTTCGAATTTTAAATAGGATCTCTCAAAGAGAGATCTCTTATATTTTAAATGTATTATTATACATATTTGATTACGTTAATTTTCAATTACAATTAATAAAATCGTCATTGATGAAAATATAGAACAGAATACGCAATAGAGTTATCGTTCATGGTTTTTCTGACACAGCAGCAAAACTGTTGCATGCACTCTTATCATATTACTGGTATGATATTCCGGATATTTAATTTCAGACATGGTTGGCGTTCTCATGTGAAACCTCTAATTTGTGGATCATTTTGACCGTCTTTATCATTTATACACAAGTTAAGCCTGTCTTTTTCGTGACCTTGACCTCTACGATGTCCATCCGACTAATTATTCGTACGACCAATGTTCGATTGGACAAAATTGCGGTCCCGCCATCGCCCTACTAAATGAAGACGAATTAACATTCTAGACGGCTGAACTTGAACTGAAGTACATAATTGGCCTATTCTGTGACCCTAAATATCGAAATTAAAACATTTCGTCATGAGTTTCTGACAAAATTAGTTCAATTACAAAGCGTTTCATAATGTGAAACGTTCCGGAATAATTTTCTATTAAATATGTATTTAAGAATGTTTTTGCAGGTAATACTATAAATTTTTTTTTTGCAGATAATACTATAACTATGCGAGTTTCTTCAAGGAGAATTATATCTAATCAGCGCTCATTTTGAACGGTCTAAATATGACATTGATTATATAATATTTATATTGACGATAATAGCAAAAATCGTGTATCCCATACGCTCGTGTTACGATAATGAACCACACGCGATAATGAACGCGCGCGACACACATCGTTGACGTCGTAACGGATAGCAGCGTGTCACAATGGCGAGCATGACATAGGCTCGCCGAATTTCATCATGCGCCGAGTGCATTCAAATCGAGAAGTCAACGGGCCACGTGCAGGCCAGACTTATTGTTAGACGTCTTCAGGCGCCCATTTCTGGCGCGTCACACGATACGGATTTAGGTGAGGGACGATGTGGAAGCTACAAGTTCACTTTTTTTTCCTGTTTTTTTTTTCAAGTTATCTCGTTCAGTTCCATATACAACGAAACGATATTCTGAAGAGAATGTACTAAATTTTAATAAGTCATTTGTTTGAGAATAGTACTTAATATATAATAACTAATAATATCTAAATATTTAATTTATAATTAAAATATTTATATTAACATTAATTTGACTTAACTATATTTATATTAAAATATTTATATTTAGATACAAAAACCATTAATTTGACTTAACTATCGTCTTTTTATTGAGTAAATATTTAGTTACTGTAAGTTTAGTTTACTAAATGTTTAATAAACGTTTAGTTGATAATATTCAAAATAATAAATAATAATATTTATTAAAATTTAGTATACATTTTTTTCTCAGTTCTGCAATTTTCTTTTGACGGTAACGCGAAGTAGAAGATTCGATATTTCCTGAAAGGTCCTATAAAAATATAGCGTGATAGTGCACTACTCGAGGTACTCTAGGTACTGAGGATCATACTGAGGATCATTTTGCAGGTAACAGTGATTTTGTGTAAACCTTGGATTTGCGCCGCTCGTAAAGTTCCAAAGGCCGATCGGCGGGAATCGATAACGGTGGCCGAACGACGACCTCTGCCATAAAGACTCGAAAGATGGCGGCGGCAGCGGTGCCGGCAGTGGTGGCGACGAAGATACGGTGGTGAAGGAGGCGATGTGGTGGTGGAAAGTAGCCAAGTAATGAAGTCGCGACGGCAGTCGGCCGCGGTCTTTTGAACGATTCGTGGAACTATATAAGTACCGTATGAGAACAGCGCGCTCTGAAACTCGCGCCCATCAAACGATCCTGCACTTAGGAATGAGGTAACCGCCGGCGAGACGGGCTTGATTCTTAGGCATTCGCAACACGTAGAAACTATCATCGGCGAACTATTTGGCAGGTGAGCGTCACGTTCTTTCGATCGATTCTTCGATTCCTACCCGTACTTTGTGGCAACGCCATAAGAACTTTGTCTGTATCCTGGGTCTTTCCCGCGTCGATATTTTTGGATCATCATTCATGCGCATGAGATCTTGACTGTGACGGCTGTGATAAATTTGTGGAATAGTAGGATTTCGAGACAAAAGATGTAAAGCAGGTCACATTATAAAAAAAGATAGTTGCAAAACAAGCATAATTAAGGGACC
>NW_012130083.1:236042-248449 GCF_000143395.1 Atta cephalotes
ATGTGTAGAGTGTGTGTGTGTATATATATATATATATATATCCATACAAAATCAAGAAAAGTAATTTACGAAAAATGTAATTACGAAAATGAATGATTATAAAAATTAAGTTAAATATTTTTGTTAAAATAAAAATTATTTTCCGTTTCTCATATTTGTTCAAGTCTGCAAGTTCGTGGAATATATTGTACAATATATATTATATATTATTGTTATTGCGCAATATATAGTGTTAAATCATTATTACTGTAATGCTATAATCATTTTTAACATTGCTGTTTATTGCTGTTACATAATATATCACAATTAAATAGAAGATCATCAATTTACCTATATCTCAAGTATTTCCCGACTAAAATGAGTCGTACGTACAAGTATAATATTTCCTTGAATGTAGCAGCTGCTCGCGAAAGAAACCACATAGAGTACTTCTATGGTCATGTTCACAACTTCTATGGCCATGGCGTCTTTATCATTATAGTACATTTGCATGATGTAACGGCGTACTGATGTTTCGGATGATCGCCGGCAGCCGCTCGCGCGCGTTTCTTCCACGATATAGTCACAGAAAAGACGGCGTTATCGGTGCGCAAATTTATCGAAACGCAATAAGCTGACACAGGTGTGAGACTATAGACGTATCGGATGTACAGACGGGAAGGAAAGATAAGTCGGCTTTTGAGGCAGGTAGTGGCTTTCCGGGTAATAAACCAGTTTATAGATTCTATGATTAAAACTCGTATATCATGCTTCTACGAAGGATGTTTATCATCAGATTCTCTTATAATTGCTCAAAATATAAATCTTTCTTTGGGTATACTTCTCGAATACTGATGACAATATTTTGCAATTATAATACGTTAACACATTCTTTAACGTATGAAATATCACGTCAGCGAAGACCATTCGCAATGACTGATTCAAAGATACAGAAAATTGCTGATTCGTATCTGAAATGGCAATTTTAAAATTGATATTATGCTTTTGCAGGAAAATACACTTGGTCATTCATTCTTTTCCCAGAAGTTGAATTCTATAGCGAAAAGTTTTTGCGTGTATGGTTTGTTCTATAAATGCCAAGACTGCATTCATCGAATATATTTAGCGATTATCTGTACAGGTATCTTTAGCATCCTCTCATTTCATGTCATTTAAATCTTGCTTATCCTGAAATTTCTCGCGATTTTCTTAAACGTTTTATTGTTTGAATTTTTATAATTTTAATGGAAATAATAGGGAGTTTTTGCAATATCATTTATCCAGATACAATGAACACTAAAGTCAGGTTATCTTCTTCTTAACAACTAATTAAGAAAAAAATAACATAATTTTAGCGTTTATCATATCTGAATCTCGTTATTGCAAAAACTCCTTAATGATTGGCTATATATAATCATAGTTTTAACGAATTCGTTGGTTGGACATTCTAGTGCGCATCTGTGCGTATTAAAGCCGCATGCAAATATTTCAAATTATAAAATATAGATTTTACTTTAACTTTATTTAACTTTAAGCAACATAAAATGTATTGAGAATTTCATAATTTAATCCATTTTTGTATTTATATTAACACACATTTTTATATTAATCTGTGTACGCGCAACGGTTTTAATGTGCACCAGTGCATACTGAGTGCATCCAATCGAATTCGCTATTTGATAAACATTTGGTCACATCTGTTGTTATAAGAAAATACTGGGATTAGTTATTGTAAATTCTCTCTCTCTCTCTCTCTGTCATTTGAGGACGAATAATGTATAGTTTATGCAGTTTCAATACTGACCTATTGTAATTCATCGAAATAATTGCAGCCTTGTTTTCCACACTTAGTTCGACTGTTTATGAATCGTTTATCTTTGACCCGAGTATAATAAAATCAAAAGTTTTCAGTTATGGAGAACGCAACCCTTCAAGTGGTAACTTCTGATAAGATAGTCACCATATCAACTTGCGTTTCTTCAACGACGTTATTTGCAATTTGATGCGGTACTATTGGATTATTAATCAGTTCCTTAACGTGTGATATCGTGCTCACTTTTTACTGCTTTCAAGTAGAAATTTATTTTTCAAGGAAAATTTATATTTATGTTATAGAAATGCCGTTTTATCTGTTTTTATTTTTAATTGTTTAAAATACAATTATTTTATTTGTTATATGAGTTTATTTCAAAATGTAAGTGTTCAATATCGTATTCGCTGTTTTATTTTATGATAATCAATGTTGCGTAACGTTAGTACTCACGTGTTAAGCACACGAGACTTCGTTTTCTTTTTGCGATTTGCGCAAATGATTATCATATTTCTCGCGTGATCGGTGAACACGCTTGGCAAAAGATACTCTTGTAATTTCCTCCCTCTTCTTTGCGCACCTAAAATTAATCTTTCAAAACTTGGCGACGAGATGGCATCGATGCGGTTAAATCTATTTGATTTTACAGATAATGTGAAATGTATTTTATTATCTTGGAATAACTGTAAAAAATGTATTTTATTATCTTGGAATATTATTATCTTGATTAACTTGGAAGGAAGTCAGCTCTGATATCGTTTTAGGCATAAGATTAATCGCAATTAACAGGGAATTAAGTCCTAAGTTTAATGACCGATTTAGCAATTGTCAGATGAGTAAAGTAATCAACTAATGACGTTAATACTCAAGCTTATTACTGCAACTTGAGTTTATCTGACAGTTTATCTACTCTCGTAATTCATTAATTCTTCATTAATTCGTTAATTCAATAATTCTTTTTCTTCATTAGGTTACCTGCGTAATAAAGTCTTTCGATATCATTGTGGGATAAATAAGACAAATGGCTGTTGTTTAATCTCGAGTTGGCCGCATACAACAGATTAGATCATAGACCTTGTTCTACAACCTGAAGCTTTCTATTCCGTCGTGGGGGACCAAGGACTGTTTTGTGTACATCGATCTTCAATTCAATCATTTGATTATCATTTGATCTCGTGGCGTTAAGTGCCATTTAGTGTAAAAATTCCGTCACGGCCAATTATATTCAGATCGTAATAACAAATCAATAATAAACAGTGAGAATAGATCACTTATGATAATGTTCTGCAATTTTGTGTATTTTAAAATATATACACTCGATCTTAAATTTAATCATTAAAGCAAAAAGATGAATCATCCGTCCGTTCGTTCATAGGAAGTTAACGATTGCAGGTCTTTTCGTCTTGTTTCAAAATAAAGCATTTAGAGAATTATCTCACTGATGATTAATGGTATGTTTATACCGTGCGCTTATACGATCTATACAATATGTGCCTTTGTATAACTTATAGGCTATAGAATAAACAGGATTCCTTGTACAGGTCGCGAATTAAACGCACGATGTAAACATAGTCATTGAACCGTTTCTGTTACTACTTTTATTCTTATATTCAACATTATTCAGTCAAAAACTCGTAATGGTGTATCAATTCTACGTCAATCAAGATTTACACTTAGAATGTGTTGCAGAGAGATCCTAGCAAAGTTGACGTTAGTTTGACGTCAATTTATGCTATTTTCGCTAGAAATATATTTGCTTTTATGAATTATAAATACATTTATGAATTATAAATACATATAGTGGTATATCGATGGTAACGATCATCGTGTCTGCCTTGTATTTTCATATTTTTCTCATAATTGTGTATGTATATCGTTCATTTATTACAACAATGACATAATTCAAAATGACGACAAAGCTTATATACTGAGATGTGATTTCAGCGCGAAAAAACGTCATTAGCTTATTTTAACATATAGAAAATTTGCACTCTGCTATGAATTCTCGTCGCATTTCTTTTACTCCTTGAAAATACTAATCTTTTATCTGCTAAAATAACAGGAAAGCATAGAATAAATATAACGACGAAACGTAATAAAAAACATAATAAAAAAAAAAGGCTTGCTTGTAGAAAAATTTTAAGAATATTCACGTCATTTCTTAAAATACTGTTATTCGACAGATTTTTCAAGATGCGTTGAAGAGTTCTTCTCTGAAAACGCCAAGCGTGTAACTTCTTTGTTGCATCTGCCCTGTGCTTCTTCTAATAATTAAAGTGTCAGATTATCGCGTTTTATCAACTTCTGCACATATGTACGATTGTTTACTTTATCTAAGCAAAGTCGAGTTCGCGAACCCGGAAGTGGTAAAGTTAACGCTCTTTCATATCACATGTACAATACAATCTCGTTTAACATAATTATGGCGAATACAACGCAATTTAAGTATCTAATCGTGCTTGACATTCTAATACAATTCTCAACACGTGAAAAAGTCAAAAATTTTACACGGAATCTAATCGCTATTTTAAATTTTCTTGCATTTCTTTTCATGTTTATGTGTTTATGGCATTATTTTTCTAGTGTACACATTCATGCATTGTGAATATTGATAATTATTTGAAAAACGGTAAGATAAATTAATAATATCAATATAAGACAATATTAAGAATAAAAATGATATTAGTATATTATCAATATTAGTATGAATAATATTAACATTAATATATATTTATTTATTAATATTTATATTAATATATAAAATCAAAAATTTTTAATTCGAAATTTTGCATGTGCCTACATTTTGAACAATATTTTCATTAAGGAAGTAACAATATGCGTAAATTATATATAAATAATAAATAAACGAAAAATAAAAATTCTTTTTCTTTTAAAAATCTTCTTTTCTTTTAAATTCTTTTCTTTTAAAAAAATATTTTATTCAAAAGAAATCTAATAGCACAAGAAAGATTTCATATTTTTTGTTCATTTTTTACTTAATTGTTTAGATTTATGTTGTCATTTTTTAAATAAAGGCATTGTTAAAATGTTGGGCTTTTACAACAATGCAAAATTTAAGCAAAAAATTCATAAAAAATTTTTATTTTTTGCGATTTTTTTATACATATAATAGAAGCAAAAAATAAGCAAATCTCTACAGACTTTTTTCTTAAATTTATCCATTTCTCCTAAAAAAATTTTAATTTGGTATACCCTTGTATAAAAATATGATATAAAAGTTATTTTTCTAATTATAATAACAGTTATTAATTTATTAATAATACGCTATTAATAATTTATTAATAATATTATTAATACACTAATAATTATCAGTCATGAGTCATAATGCACATTCATGATGAATATTCAAAGAGAAACATTTTTTGAATACGTTCCGATACTTCGGCGAGTTCAGATTGATAGGCATTTCTGTCCGTGTACGCGTGCGTACTACATTAAGTTTTTCATTTCTTCGATTTATCTTAAATTGAAGACCGTGAAGATCTATAACAATGATGACAATAAGTTAGAATAATGTTAAGTGTGTGAGTCATAATGTCCTTTTACAATAGCGACAAATCCATGTATAGCCAGTAAAAACGCGTGAAGTAAACCGTAACAATTTTGCATAACAAATTTACACATCTATTCACTTGTCATAAGCAAAAATAACGACACTGTCGATTGTAAGGCGGGAGTTATCTTATATGTGCCGTTTTTTTACATCACAGACGTTTCAAAGTTCAAGGTGTGTTCAAAGATAAGAATGTACGTATAAATGAACTTAATCTGTAACAAATATCGAGAGGAATTCTGTCAATTTATTGAAATCATAATATTTTAAAAATACGCAAATTAACAATAACGTCAATATAATGTAATAGGTAAATGATAAGGTAAAATGATAAAGTATATAAATAAAATTTGTGTTATAATAACGTACTTATAAATTTGTTAAATCCGTTTAAAATTTTAAAATAAAACAATATAATCAAAATATTGATTGTTTTGTTGTATATATTTCAGGTGACGCACAAATAATACGTCAACAACATGCCTACAACGGTAAGCATCCATCTTGCAATATAATTCTGTTATTGCATATTTTTATAATTTATTCGCGTCATAATTATCTTGCGCAACTCATTTACGCTACTGATGTCATCTCATCTCATTACAATAAACACTATTCATTGTATCTTATTTTTAACATAGACTAACGCAAATGAGAAGCCACCGACAGAGTTGGATACCTTTCTGCCTCAAGATGGATCCAATCTTAAAGATGGCGTTCTGTCCGCCAAGTAAGACTCCGATTAATTTTATTGAAAACATTAATCGAGAGAATAACATGTGATTTATAATAACAAACGTGCAAAATGCGAATTACTAAAAGCTTTATATTCATTTAACTTTCAGATATATAGTACAAGTTGCACCACGTGATGTTGAAGCCGCACTGGGTGATGAGAAAAGTTTCGATCCCTTTGCGGAACGCAAAGTCGACAATCCGACAACGTAAGAATTAACATCATTCTTTAATAATAATCTCGTAACACACACGCATATATTTTGTTTTAACTTTGTGTTTTTATGTACTCTTTTATATCTATAAAGCGAATTTTGTGATATATACTATATATATTTTTATCTTAGTCGTTAATTTTTAATGAGTTGGATTGACGTGATTAATGTGTAAGCAACTATATTATGATATCTTCAGGGATTGCGATACGTTAACGCACTTATTAAAAGCTTCTCTTGGCACTGGAATACTAGCTATGCCCATAGCTTTTAAGAGTGCTGGACTGCTTTTAGGTATCTTTGCCACGATTCTCGTTGCATTCGTATGCACGCATTGCGCATATATTCTGGTGAGTTTTTGGAGATAAAGATTCATATTTAGTAGTTATCATTATAGATAGCTTGATTTCATCTTTCATAAGCTAAGATTGATTAACGTATCTTATTTTCAGGTCAAATGTGCGCATGTGCTGTATTACAAAACTCGAAAAGCAGAAATGGGATTTGCTGAAGTTGCTGAAACAGCTTTTAGTACCGGACCTCAATGGGCAAGAAAGTTCGCGAAACCTTCCAGGTTATTAACTTTGTTTTTCGAACATATGATTAATTCTTTAGCAACTTTTTTAATTAGCGAATTTCTCGTTTGTTTACAGATATCTCATACAGATTAGTTTATTTACTACATATTACGGTACCTGCAGTGTGTACGCAGTAATCGTGGCCGCTAATATCAAGCAAATTATCGAGCATTATCAAGATGTTAATGTTGGCGAATACAATATTCGTTTGATCACTGCTTATTTGCTGATTCCGCTGATCCTTCTTAGTTGGATACCCGACTTGAAGTATCTCGCGCCAGTTTCGATGGTGGCGAACATTTTTATGGGAACAGGACTGGGAATAACATTTTACTATCTCGTTTGGGATTTGCCGCCATTGTCCTCAGTGCCTTTAGTAGCTACAATCGAAAGCTTCCCGCAGTTTTTCAGCATCACTATCTTTGCTATGGAAGCGATTGGCGTAGTGATGCCTCTGGAGAACAGCATGAAGACGCCGCAACACTTTGTAGGAATTTGCGGAGTTCTCAACAAAGGAATGTCTGGTGTTACGCTTGTATATATTTTTCTTGGGTTTCTCGGATATGCTAAATATCAGGATGAGACGCTGGGTAGTATCACTCTAAATCTACCAACAGAAGAAATGTAAGAATTTGTAAACTTTTATTCTTATAACAGCATATGTTCAATTTGATTTTCTTTATCTCTATATCGGTAACTACTTTACAGAGCGGCACAAGTTGTGAAGATATTGATTGCCTTAGCCGTCTTTTGTACTTTTGGTTTACAATTCTACGTGTGCCTCGATATTGCATGGAACGGTGTAAAACATCGTTTTGAGAAGAAGCCGCTTTTAGCCAATTACTTCGTAAGGACAGTGCTAGTAATAGGTGCAGGTATGTGTATATCCAGATCTTATATATTTTTAAAATATCTTCTAAGTACAAAAATTAATGATGTATTATGGAATAATTCGTATTATACAGTTATCCTTGCTGTGGCCGTACCGACAATCGAACCATTCATCGGCCTAATTGGTGCATTTTGTTTCTCCATTTTGGGCCTTCTTATTCCAGTTTTCATTGAGACCGTAACGTACTGGGATGTCGGCTTCGGACCAGGAAACTGGGTAGCCTTAAAGAATGTAATTATATGCGTGATAGGTCTGATGGCATTAATATTTGGATCACGTAGTGCTATAATGGATATAGTAAAATTATATAATGCTTGATAGACAAAACATTTTCCGTTTTTTATCTAGTACAAATATTTCTACGATATACAACAAAATTTTTTACCAAATTTAGATCTATCCATGGTATGACTAACGGTATTAAGTATATATTATATACTCGCAGATTTTATTGGAATTTCACAGAATCAAATGTATTTAAATTGTATATAGATCAAATTTTCTGATATACTTTGAGATTTCAGACTCTTATAAATATGAATTTTTTTTAGATCCACGATTTTAATAGGATCTTTTTAAGGAAAATCAGTGTATTTTTTTCTATACTTGTATAAGTAAAAAAACTTATACAATTTTTTGATTAATTTTTAAAATAACATACGGATATTTTATAGGACAGAAATTAAAAACAGATTTAGATTTAGGGGCAACAGCAGTATTCATTTAACAGAAAATTCAAAATAATGAATTATCGTGAGCGTAATGTACGAATGTATACTAAAGAATGCGTGAAATTTCTGTAGGAAATAATTTTTATATTATTGGCATGTTTTGTCATTTAATTTTATATAAAAGTTCTGCATTTATACAAAATGTAATTAAAGAAGTTTTAGATAATTTATCAATTCTTAGCTAATTTATCAATTTACAGAAATTATTTTTATAATCTCTTATAAAAAGATATGGATAAAAAAAATAACGTGTCGCGCGTAATTTTATTAATTTCGCTCAAATGTTGCAATTTAATATTGTATTAGTTTGTATTTTAATATTATAAAAATGTTATATTATAAAATATAAAAATTAACATATTTTAAAAAAGATGTTTTAAGAATTTGGAACCGCAAAAACTACAGTTTGAACGAATGTGTATTATCTGTGAAAAAAAATATATTGCTCAAACAAAGTGTATCACACAGCCTTCCTGCATTGCATTTAAAATTAACATCAAAATATACTTTTCCGAATTGTATGATGTAAATGTATGATGTAATAAGATAAGGCGAAACATATTTGCATATAAGAGTGATAGCATACTGAAAACAACCAATCAAATTTGGATCCAAATGCAATTTCCTGCATATATAATAGCAGTAGCATACTTAGAGCAGCTAATCAAATTTGGGTCCAAATTCATTCTTCTACTATACATTTGCGGGAACGTTTCACTTTGTATTTTTACATCATAGATTACATAAGGGACACGTAATATACTGTTCCTCCTCTTTTATAAACGGATAAAAGTTTGTATCGATATAAATGAAACTTTTGCTATTTGTAACGCATTGCCCTGGCTGAAGTTACATAAAATATAAATGATTTTACATTTTGTAAAGACAGCTTTATTCCTCAAATCATTTTTCCATTTTTTGTCTTACATGAAATATCATATATGTAATATTGTAATATGAATAGATTTTACATAAAATATCAATGCTGTAATCGAATTATGTTTTGTTATCATCACCAATTAAAAGATAAATAATTTGAATATTTTACAAATAAAACATTCTTTTATTTTTTTCCTTGTAAACTTATAAGCTATATTTATTATATAAGCGCATTATTAAAATATAAAATGTTAAGACTATACAATAGAATAACTTTAATTGTTTTCTCAGTATACATTATGGAGTTACATATACATCTTGTGAATGTTCAAAAAAGATCCAATAATGTCGGCATAATAAATAAAATTTATTTCTCTAGCGGTGCATAGTTAAGTAATTTTTCAATTAAATCTACATGTCCAAGCAGCATCCTACGACAGCAGTATCTTTTCAGACCTAGCGCATCCAAGGCATCTCTGTAACATACATATCTTTATAATCATACTTTATCTTTTTGTCATTTTAATATATATTATATATATATATATATATATGTATATATATATATACACATATATATACATAATAGGCAAATTTTTAAATCTATTGATCGATCAACTACATTATGTATAAATACAGTTTTTACAAATTAAAATTGCATTTGTGCTTAATGTGATTAATTAATCATTAGCTGCATTCAGCAGAACATTTATTTTGTAACTGTTGGAAGTCTTTCAACAATCGTAAAACGGTTGCAAAACTGTCGTGTTCTGCTGAACGCAATTAATGAATGCATTCAGCAGAATGTTTATTTTGCAACTATTAAAAGTTTCTTCACTGAGATAAAATAATTTCTCTAGATTTAAAAGTATAATTAGAATAGTATAAAGGAATATAATTGCAAAGTAAACATTCTGCTAAACGCGGCTAATGAATTAAAGAACTCGTTTATTATCATTAAAATAAAACAAAAGATGACTTAATTATTAAAAAAGGTACTTGTCAATTGATGATTCAGTTTTGAGGTTAGAAATAAAAACAAGACGCTCTTACCCTTCGGTATATTCCGCTTGAAGGAGTCCCAGATATGCTTCCCATTTATTTCCAATGACTTTTCCGCAGGTGAAACACCGCACAGGAATGATCATCGTGGTAACTCTTGATTTGCAGCTTGATTTATTATATTTTTCACAATGACAATCTGAATTCCATGCACATGGAATGTGATATAGCGTCGTTACATTGAAGGCGCCATTGCAGTGCAGTCAAGTGCAGTTAAATCTGCGAAAAGGTTCAACAAAAGGTTGTATCATTTTCAAAACTAGAATTTAGGTTAAAAACCCCGGTTCGCTTGCAAGCATATAAAAATGCGCGTTAGGATGGTTTGGCCTGACTGCATTAAAAAAATTGTTATATTTAAATTTAAATTGTAATATTTAAATTTAATCATACCTAATTTCTTAATTATTATAATTAAATATTTTACGTAACTATGTGTTACGTAAATATTTTATATTTTAAATAAATCATTGTAATTTGTAGAAAATGAACAAGAAAAGCAAAATAATAGTTTTGCAGTTGGCAATCCGAATGATCAAGCAAATTGATAAAAATGATGAAACGATCGAATCGAATCGTGGTTGAGTTTCTATAAATTGTTGAGAAATTTGTTTATCTTATCATCATTCATCCAGACAGAATAAAGACGCGAATGCCTTTCGAGAGAACGACTAGATGTATCGACAAGATATTTATTAATTTATCCTTCAACTTATAATTATTAAGATGTCATAAATTATAATCATATGCTGATGCTTCATCATAGTCGATTATCTTATATTTAAAATCGTTTTAAGCGTAGTCTGATCACGCTTATATAAAACGGTTATATAAGCCAATCACATTTATAATTATTATATTTATATTTCTTTCTCTCTAATTTTATTAATTATTTTAAAATGATTTTGAAACGCACTATTGAATACCGATCATAAAGATCTAAAAAAGGGAATGATATTATAGAGCATTATTAACATGGACGCAAGTAGAGATTTTTCTCAAAAGTGATAACAATACAACAATGCTCACTCATCTACTGTTTCGGAAATTTCAGCGTTTTTTGAATAAACTCCGGCTTGAAAAGAAATTGTGCGCGGCGGGAGAGCTAAATCTGATGCCCTTTTTAGAAGTAGCTTTCTTTCTCTCTTTTCGAGATGAAGAGAAAGAGAGGTATGACAAATAATGCATATTTAGCTGAAAAGAACAGATCTTTTGCTTTAAAATTGAGTTATGCGAGAAAGCAATATTTTAAAAAACAATACTATACATATAATTGCATTTAAAAAAATTGAAGTTTTCAATTAGTTAATGTTTTTCTCATTCTTTTGTGAATGTATAATTGGGTTATTTTATACAATAAGTATATTTTCGAGAAAAACCAAGGAATAAATATATGTGTATGTCGCACTTACGCCCCCCCCCTCTCCTCTTTCTATGGGCCGTTTGTGATCATTAGTATGATTAAAATTTAGATTAATATAACACTGTCATAATATAACACTTATTAATAATATAACACTTATTATTCGTTATTATCCTGATGTTTCGTAGATATTGATAAATCAATCTATGGTCATATTTTTAGAAAAGACAATTAAATTAATAGCTCACAAGGGACTTGTGAAGCTCACTGTCATTGATTTAATAATGTACTTTAGATATGTTGTAATTGCAGGGTATCAAATTAAAAAGTAGATCCATATTTTTTATCTGCTATCATCTCAAAGTTTAAAAATAAAACATCTAAAAAATAATGGATTTTTTTATTTTGAGTTAATGTTTGCAAAAATTATGAGGTATATATATATATATATATATATATATATATATATATAATAATATATATATATATATAATAATAGTACTTATTTATTATACTAAGTTAATTAGTTAGTTACTACTATTATTTAAGTTAGTAGTACTTAATTTTACTTACTTCGTAGGTTAGTTATTAC
>NW_012130083.1:248469-257267 GCF_000143395.1 Atta cephalotes
TNTAATAATAGTAGTAGTATATATATATATATATATATATATATATATATATATAAAATATATATATATATATATAAAAATGTCTTGTTTTATTATACAATTAAAAGTTTTATTTAGTACTTCATATTTTTAATAACGGTGTCAAATTTTTTAATTTACTCCTAGGGATTAATTTCGATCCCTAAACTTTGAGATAAGCAATTAAATAAATAAATATATATAGTCGCATCAAAATCGGTTCCCTTAATTGTCAGCGCAGTTATTCGATAAAATTCATGAATGAATGAATCAATCAATGAATCTCATTATTAATTCATTTCAATGAATTAATTATTTCATTTTATGAATCATTTCATCCTTGTTTACCAATATGTTAATCATCTGTTTCTCATTAGAAAAATGCCATGTCAACAAAAATTTGTATCGATGATCGATAATTCATATTTGCATAGCAACGAGCATGGTCCACGTACTCGATGTGCCACACGTTCTGACACGGCCGCCATTTCTCCGTGTCGAGTACATACTGAAATCCGAATAGTCCGAACCGAACTCCAAAGTGGAGCCGCGTCGCGGAACAGCTGCGATCGAAGGGGCCGCGATGGCTGGCGGGAGCGCACGCTTTCGCGAAAAGGGGGGCGACCGTCGACCGATGGAGTTGCCTGATGAAGGGGGATAGGAGAAACGAGAGGAGAAGAAGAAGGAGGAGGAGAAGACCGCGTCGCGATCCGGATACTTAATAGTGGTGATAGACACGCACACACGTAGTGAAGAGGACAGAAATCCGCGATAGGGGAGAGAATGAGGAGAGAACGAGAGTTCGCGTCGTAAACACGAATGCACGAACATACGTATGCACGCACGCACGCACGCACGCACATACGGCACGGCCAGCCGGAGCAGATGGAGTGGACTGTGAGCTTTCTCCTTTATCGTCCGCTGAATGGAGGCATGCTGTGAATACTGTACGGTGCACCGCCACACTCCTTGGATCTTCGCTGTAAGAATCGCGCGTCATCGGGCAAAGTGGCCGAAGGGGGAAAGAGAGCGACGGTTCGTCCATCTGTCTATTCATTTGATTCGCGGCGGCGAGGTGGCCGCGGCGGAATTTCCGCGCGCCGAATAAAAACGGCGGCGCGACGCCGCGACGCGACGCGACGCGACGCGGGCGCGCGGTGACAGCGCGAATCGGTTGGGTTATGTCGGCGGTCGCCGCCGTATCCCGACATTCCTGACGTCCCCGCGTTCCATTTGCACGCCTTCCGGACGCGTTCCAATCGTTGACGAACGTTCCTTAGGTTCGCTTTGGACCGAGCCAAGTCGAACGGAATCAGCGGAGCGGAGCGTCGCGTTGCCCGCGTCGCGCGCCTTCCGTCGCATCGGCCTGTTGTCAAAATCAGCTGCCATTACTGACTTCGGTGCTCCTTCTCTTTTCTCTATTTTCATTCGCCATGAAAGTCGTCGCGTCGGCAATCTCGTTGTGCCGTAGCGTACACTCTTGATTCCCCTGAACGCTCTTTTTTTGCGATTTATCTTCTTCGTTTCGTCTTTTCGTTATCGTGACCTCGAAGAAAAAAAGTGCCAATTAAACATCGCGGAGATTTTCTTTATGTACGATCGATTTATTGTCAAGGTACATTGTTTTGCCTAGATTTGCAGCCGTTGAATCTTTTATCCTTTGGGAGAATTCATTTTCGTGAGATAAACGCGAGAACGTGATGTATTATATATGTAAAGCTTGACAAAGAGAGTCTAGACTGACAAAGAATTTATTGAATGAATATTAATATATGTTTAGAAGCATATATTTATTTATTCATATAATTCACTCAGTTTTTATTTTTCATAATGTTTGAGAATATGTTGCAGGCTCGGAAGGCTGGAACCTCGATTTACATCAGCAAAGCAAAGAAAAGAAAACGTCAAGATAGAACATTTATAAAAGTTAGTGTGAGTAAGAAGAGAAGTAAGTGGGTGGTGAATTTGTTAAGAACAATATAGAGAGTAAGGGTAAAAGATAAGTACGAAAGTGGTAAATGCAGTGGCTGAAGAAGCGATGGACCCATCGTTGTTTGTCGCATACACTCCTCAAACAAACGGAGTTCCATCGGAGTCCAAGCTTGCTACCTACATGGTAATTCTTTTTTTTTGCATTAATGGAAATAAAATTATCTCGATATCGGATAATTATTTTGTATAAATCGTCTTACACAGAATCATCAAAGTCCTGGCATAGGCTTGAGCACCAATTCAATGACCAAGCATTTATCCAATCTTTCTCTGGATTCACAAAAGAAGGTAACTGCCAGTCCCGAATTTGTGCCAGGAAGAGGCCTTACGGGCAGCAATAGTAGTTCGCCGAATCTCTTTAACAACTCCTATACCCATTCGCAAGAAAATGTAGGTGGCACAACATACTTCTATTTTGGGAATACTGGCAGCGATGCTGTCGGATCTGAGGATGGCACTGAGGCCGTAAGTCCAAGTCTTGACTTGTTTTACTGCCTGTTTTACTTGCTTAACTGACAAAATATAACGAGAAGATTTTGCACTGTTTTTAATATTAGATTGGACCTGTAGCAACGGGACAGATTGGTTACGTCTATCCGGGCACACCTTCACATCTACAACCTGTGAAAACGGCAAAACCACCCTCTTCTAATAATTCCTCTGCTCCTTCCACACCTCCCCCTCAGGCTGCTCCCAGCTTCTTTGTCAGTGAAAACTTGCGACTGGACATCCTGCAAAAGAACGCATTGACATTAGCACAACCCGATATCGTACGATTTCCTGACTTACCTAATGAGGTTGACAATTATCACGAACTATGTCCTCTGGAGCCAATTCATAAACCTGCTTCGACGGTTCTTGGGTATCAAACTTCCACATACAAGGCCACCAGTATCAAGACTGGCACGCGATACTGTTTACGTCGTATTCACGGTGAGTTTAAGTTTTGACTCGAGGATCCTACTAATAAATATCACAGAATATTATCAGCTTGGCACTTTATATTTTGCTTGTACTTGGTGCTTGTAGATTTCCGACTTGCCAACACCAAGTGTATGGTACTGGTTGACATGTGGAAGCGATTGTCACATACAAATCTAGTTCAGCTGAGAGAAGTTTTTACCACCAAGGCATTCGGTGATCATTGTCCGTATTTCAGATGCACTTTCATTTATTTTTGTACATCACTTATGCATACCGCACTCTTGCCGAATTAATTTTTTTTCTAGCCATGGTTTTTGTATACGATTATCACCCTGCCTCAGAGACATTACTGAATAAACATTTTGCCTCAACTGAGCTTAACGGTTATACCGACCCATTCTCGTCGGATCCCAATGCACCACGGCCTTATAGTCATACCAAGAACACTATTCTAAGACAGCAACATAGTAGCATGCTACCGGAAAGTGTTATTTGGAGCTACATCATTCAACTCACTGCCGCATTTCGTGTTATTCATGCCGCTGGTTAGTATGTACTATTTCGTTGTCCTCATTTTATTGGATTTGCTTTAAAGAGCCATAAGTATTTTATAACATGTAATTCCATACCCACAAATCTTGAAATTTTCGTTTCATTTAATTCCTCTTGTTAATTTAATTCTGTATTAACTTCTACGTTTTACAGGTTTGGCGTATAGATGCTTAGATCCCACCAAGGTATTACTTACATCACGGACACGACTTCGTTTGAGTTGTGTCGCCATTCCAGATGTGGTCACTCTAGATGGAAACACTGCAAATCCACTTACCCTCATCCCACATTATCAGCAAGAAGATTTAGTAGCACTTGGCAAGCTGGTCTTAGCACTGGCATGTCGAAGTCTTATCGCCGTCCATCGCGACAATATGTCAGCCTCCATCGAGCTGATTACACGTTCCTATTCCACCGATCTTCGAAATCTTATTCTGTAAGTTTGCCTTCTCTGACAATTGATAATCTTAATTACTTGATTTAAAAATTATTAAGTGTAAAGTTTTAATAACCACTAGGAAAAGGATCTTCAATATATATTAGAAAAAGATCTTCAATATATATCTAAAATTTATTATAGTGAGTTTTTTTTTTACAAACATGTTAATGTGTCAATGGACAGAGCAGAAGAAAATTATGGTTTCTTTTATTGTAATCCAATCTACAGTGACAAATTAGAAATATTTTAAATATAGTATGACACATTTTTAGGTACTTGCTATCGAATCAATCCCGTAAGAGTGTCACGGATCTCATGCCAATGATTGGTGCAAGATTTTATACACAGTTGGATGCCGCCCAGTTACGATTGGATGTCCTGGAGAACGAACTTGCCAAGGAACTAGAAAACGGACGATTATTTAAATTGCTGGTCAAGTTAGCAACCATCAACGAAAGGCCGGAGCTTAATATGGAACCTACATGGGCAGAGACGGGCGATCGTTATATGCTCAAATTGTTTAGGGACTATGTATTTCATCAAGTCACAGCTGATGGAAGACCTTGGCTGGATCTTGCGCATGTTGTATCCTGCTTGAATAAACTTGATTCGGGTTCGCAGGACAAGGTAATGATTCTTAACACTTTTGGAATGTGTGTACATAAAGTAATCTTAAAATGTACCATTACAGATATGCCTCATGTCTCGAGATGAGCAGAGTGTTCTAGTAGTAAGTTACGCAGAACTACGGCAATGTCTGGAAACTTCATTTGGTGAACTGGTACAATCTACGAAAGATGCTGTTTAAGGATATGTCCTCAATAGCGCATACTCCGAACCATAAATGTGATATCATCACTTAGCGGTACTATCATTTTACTCTTTATCGCAACGCTGGAGAGTGAGAACTGTCGAATTGTGTTTGGTGATATAAGAAATAACGCGCAACTCAGTTTTGTATACATAATTTTGATCGTCGAATTAATTAGATACGAACGCATTACAAATGCGTTGCATTTAGAATGTAAGATGTTAAATTTTCGGGTCTTTAAATCTTAAGGATTAGTAGAGTCCTTAAATCTTTTTGGGTTTTTGGATTTTCCAGTTTGGATCTTAGGATCTTTAGACATAGGAATTCTTATTTATAATGATGAATTTTTTATTTAATCCCGGATTTCAAAGTGTCAAATGTTGTAATCCTTGAAATTCTAATTCAGTTTAATCTTTAAATTCTTATGTCAAACGATCCTTGGATCTTTGGAGTTTTGATCTCTTGGAAGTGGCGAAGCGTGAGTCTTGAAGGGTATCATGTGATTTCGCGAATCAGCGAGGATTTGGATTCGCTATAAAGCCCATTACGGTACTATACAAAATTGTACACAACTTAACAATGCAGTAAACTTATAAGGAATCTTAAGACAACACCTAAACACGCTCGGTGTCTAGGATAGAGATCTTAGTTTTTAGGATACAGCATTAATGGTAAGCATTAATTTTGAAATAAATGTTTATTTTTGAAAGCAATCCTAACTAACGTTGTCATTATTTCTTCCTTATCACCAAAATAATTCTAGAATCCCGTCATTCCTTTTTAATCGCAATGTTTTGAGAAAGTAGGCTTGATGCCATTTATATTCCTCAACGTCAGTGTGCTGAAATTTTTACTTTTCAAAGACGAAGGCTCAGTAATAGACTCTAATTTCATTTTGAAACATCCTGTACGATTCTCTCCACATAGTTCTATTTCTATTTATCCAGTCGCCTTTCTCTTTTCTAGGAGGGATGATCACCATGGTGACGGTGATGAAGAAGGGGAAAGATTGGTGACTGGAGCGGGGAGGATATGCATGGCGCCTGAGGGATGTCGGACTCCGGACTGACTCGGGGAGGGGGATGACTCTGGTCGGTGGCGATAGCGGCAGTACCAGTGACGGCAGCAACACGTAGTAGCAGTCAACGGTGTCCAGGCAGCGCAACGCTTAGGAGGCATACAGAACATCGAGATCCGACGCGCTGATTACGGTGCATCACGCAGCCGCGTTACGGAGCGGATCTCTTATCCGCAGCATCCTCCTCGTTGAGCGTCGCCGCGGCTACGTAAGCGGATAATTATCAACCGGAAATACGTTAGGAAGTCAATCAAGCTTGATCCTTTGCTTGGTATCCCTGTGGCAGGTGAGTCTTTTGCGTAAGAGGAAGAAAAAGAAAAAAGAGAGCGAGAGAGAAAGAATGAGAGGAGGGAGAGAGAGAGAGAGAGAGAGAGAGAGAATGAGAGAGAATGAGAGAGAATGAGAGAGAATGAGAGAGAACGAAACGCTGCTGCCATTGCCGCCGCCGCCCGGCGTTGCTGATCGATTTTCCGCGAACGAGTGGAGCGGAGCGGAGACCCGCCCCTGATTCTCGTCGCTCTCCTCCGGTGGAGATCCGAGAATTTTTTGCGCTCTGTCGCTGGTCCAGCTCCTGTAGCGCGCGCGGCTGATACGAGTCGAGAAGGACCGAGGGACCAGAAATTAAAAGCGGCTTTTCTTATTGTACGCGCGTGTCTGCCACACAACGACGATCGATGCTCTTTCAGTATCCGCTCGCGCCCTTCATACACTATCGCTTTTGCTCCGTATCTTGAGTCTCGAGCTTCTTTATCTTCCTCTATCTAATTTTTCATGACCCAATTTTTAGGGCCCAAAAAATTAAGGGTCAGAAATCTTATCTGATTTCCCGAGATTTTTTATGGACATAGTCTTTGAAGTTTATATGGTCATTGAATGACCATATAAAAGTATTTTAGAGTATTACAAAAATATCTGAAATGATCAAGAGTCTTTTATAAACAGATTTCGGAAACCGAATGATAAGAAGTCGGATTAAAAAAAAATTGATAAGACTTCGAGTCTATGTCGACTCGATAAATCCGAGGGACGATTGATAACGAGGACCGTGCTGATTGCAAGTTCCGATGATTATACAGTTGGCGAAATCTTATTCCTCGCTCAGAAACCTGAGAATTTTGCATTTCCGCTTACTGCTTTTTTTTCAGCGTAGATAGAAGAAATTGCGTATTCGTCGGGGACCACCTTCGCGTTTCGGAACGAATGACAAAATTGCAACGAGCCGCAATCTCGAGCAGCGCGGGCCGAGACGCGAAATGACGGCCAATTCGTCTTCGTTACTCCTACAGCCGCGTGACCGACGCGTGGGTCTGTAAAACGGTGCAAGGTTTTTTAGGGCTGCGGCAGACAAGCTGTAACCTTTTAACCCTTTATTTTCAAGCTATTTATAAGTTGTGTCGCGCGGGCGCAATAGTAGCGGGCACGGAGGCCGAGAGGTAAAGCTTGTTTCTAGGCGACGCAACGTCTAGTTTCTTGCTTTCTAGGATTTTGCAGCCGTTCTCACGCACCTCTCGCACGTCAAATTAAGTCGACTCCGTCTTACTTCAGTATCATATACTGAAGGTAAACAAAAAATTCTAGATCAAGTTGTGCAACAGACGGATGAAGAAATAATGCGAACGACCTCGATAAAATACATGATGAATTTATTGTCTCTGTATTGCTTTTTGATCAGCCTATAGAGTTGCCGGTAGAAGAGAAGAAGACAAAAGAAAGGTCGAAGGGCGGGCTATTTGTGTACAACTTACATAAATCATTTTCATTCTGTTGTGCCCTGATGCTGATTGACGAATCAACGCTTTTCAGGATGATAAATTTGTACAGCATAATAGGATAGTGCATAAAAGTCCGTAAAATCCGAGTTGAAAACTCTTCTTTTATTCTCCTGCTGTTGTACGAGTTTGAAAACAATCCAAGTTCTAAGGTACTAAAAGTTCTTAAACTTTCTAAAAAGATGAGGATTCTGAAGAACGGTAGTCACAGCAAAGTTTTCCGCAATCCTGAAAAACGTACACACACACATACACACATACACATCCCTAGAAATAAAAGTTCTTGCACCAACAGAATTTCAAATTTTAGACGAGGAATTTGTTTACGATTTGAAAATTCGATTGTTGAAATTGATTCGATCCATGCGAGAAAAAGCCTTGCTTGCACTTCTATATAATACGTCTTAAATGACAGCGACATGAATCACGCGCTTTTCGAGCGTCTGTTTCACTTATAATTCATGTCAATTCTCTTATCTTTTATATCGTGCACACAACAACGTCGTGCTTTATCTACAAGACTTATTATTATTCTTTTTTTTTTATTGATAAATTTTTGTTGATAAACTGAACGCTCGTTCTTATATTCCTCGAACGTTCATTCCTACGGTATCATATTTTTCACACAACGCGATACTCTATCAGCTACATGACACTTTGACGTGATGATTTTTTTTTCCTCAGTCCTGCACGAACGGTCAGCCAGACACCTGTTTATCACAGGTACACAAATATCTTAATATGCCTTCTCCGATACGCATGTTAACTTCGGGTGTTAAGACATTTGTGTTCCTATATTTATATAGGAATCGAATGAAAAAATGAATGCTTTATGTTTACAGACTTTTTATCAAGCATTTGCACGTGTTTGCGTTTTCCCCGTTTAATCCATTGAAAATAAAGATCTATTTTTTTTTGTAGGATTGACTAGAAACATCTACGCGTGCGAAAAAAGAAAAACAAGAGTTGATGTGCTCGTACTCGCGAGCGTTGGACACACGAAGAGAGTATATCTGGACATCGGCCAACGTCCTCTTGCTCTCGGACATGTTGACCGCGTGTCCCCGGTCTATATTCGACGGCATATTATCTACTCGATATTTCTCTTCTTCTTTTTTTCTCTCTCGTCCCGCATCTTTTTTTCGCATCTCGTTTTCTCTCTCTCTCTCTCTCTCTCTCTCTCTCTCCTCCCTCCCTCCTCCTCTCCTCTCTTNT
>NW_012130083.1:257502-259638 GCF_000143395.1 Atta cephalotes
TCCGGGTCGTCTAACTTAGTCATTTACTTCTATCTGTGTATCTCAGGTCGTTTGTAACCAACTATTTGTACATACGTACATAGCGCCGTCCATTCTATTACTCTCTCTCTCTCTCTCTCTCTCTCTCTCTCTCTCGCTCTCTCGCTCTCTTCCTGAGAATCGAGTTGGAGCTTCGGGATCTTGGAAGCTTTGAGGTCTGTGGTTTCTCCGCAACTCGTGAGAGACCCGTCTTTGAATCTTGAATACGCTTCTCAGATTTAGAGCGGAGCAGCTGAGATTATGCCGCTGCTTATTCATGAATCCCGGTATTACATAGAGAATAATCCATCATCATCTGCCGATGTAGAAACGTGCGACACTCGTCCTACTATCGTTGATGATTAATTAGTTTCACGGCCTTGGTGGTCGGCTGGTTCATCGTTGTCGGAGGCGTATCACCTCCAATCGTATGCGAAACGATGGCATCGATCTAAGGAGAGACCTTGAACCAATCGTTTATGCGTTCGTATCGCCGCGCACCCTCCAATAAATCAATCTTCAGCTTCCGCACGCTGGACTGGACAGGACTGATATGCGGACCAATCTCTTTTCGCTGGATTTGCAGGGATATTAAAATGGATTTTAACGTTATTGTTAACGTTGCAGGAAAATGAGAGTGCCGATTGTTACGCCGAAAAAAAAATGTTCTGGTTGTACCAACGAGAAGAAAACAAACAAAACGAATTTTGATAATACCAATCAGAATTTTGATTGTTGAACGTTTGGTTATCTCGACTAAATTATTTCATAGCTTTAACTATAAGTAGTCTGTAGTTTGTACTTTTTTGATTGAATCTACCAGAATTCTAATTAATGTAACGAAACTTTATTTTTTTCCATTTTCTGTATGGTTATTTTATAACTTATAGGTTGAAAGCTGCAACGAAATATTTTGCTGTTTGAATGCATAGATTTTTAATACGCTGTAACGTTTGAGAATTATCGTTATCAAAATCGACGAGGAGTTTCCGCGGCTATCGCGGAAGCGCAGACGAGATTGTCGAAACGAGAACGGCGCTTAACCGCCACGACCACATAGACTATCTACTATCTAGTACTAAGGATTAAAATGCGAATGAGTCGCGATGACGTAAGATTTTATTTTTAGCGATCCCATTTGCAGAGCGATGCTACGATCGGGGTTAATTATCTTTTGCGGTTCTCTCGTTAAGGACCACTTGCCACTATCGCGAGAGATCGCGACGAATTGTAACGAGAACGGAGCGCATCGCCCCGAAAAGTTTAATAACCGCTCAACTGGGATTCCGCGAATTCGACGTCGACGTCGCGTCACGGCGCTTCTTTCTTTATGCCAGTCTGTCGGTGCCTCGTGACGTAAATCGCGAATTATCGGCAATGACAGGCCGCTTTAATAAAGATTGACGCTGGACTGGGTTTAATTAACGTCAGTGTGAAATCCAGCATAAAGAAGTCTTCGCTTCGCCGACTGCCTCGCGAGAACGAAGCCCGAATGCACATAAAAAAAAATCAAAGCGCGTCGCTGTGAGAAGCTTATACGTTTCTCGGTTCGGTAATTTACGTCGTTGATTCATCACAATAATTAATTTATTGATTCAACTTGAAAATTCGATATTGCGAAATTATTAAACCCACAATCTGGATCGTATTTGTGAAGAAATATTTATTGATGTCGAAACAATTCACTTCTAGTACCGCAAATTTACTTTGTGCAATAACTGATAAATTAACTATTAAAGTTATAATTAAAAGTGCTTGATGGACCGTTCTCTTTCCTTTTTTTCAACAGAATGAAGCTATGCTGGAGTTTGGCTCTCGTGGCCGTCGCCTTGTTGATGATTCTTACGAATGCGCGAGCGGAAGCTGATCTGTGGGAGGAGGATGACAAAGAGGTGCTTGTACGAACAGTACGTGGTACTAAGGAACGAAGTGAGTATTTCTTTCTGTAATTAATCCATTACCCCTTCCTTTCATCGTGACGTTGTTTTATCGAGCGATCGCGAATATAGACCATCTATATATATATGTAACATACGTATATAAACAGCGTAATTAGAAGTCGTTTCTTGTCGACCTTAAAAATCTCCCTCGGTCTCCCTCCTTTCCTCTCTCTCTCTC
>NW_012130083.1:260686-267793 GCF_000143395.1 Atta cephalotes
TATATATATATATATATATATATATATATATATATATATATATATATTACTGCCTAGGAATCATTTGCATTTTGGATGCAGATGCGTACCGCGTAACTGTAAACCGTTTTTAAAGTGCGCTGCAGCCGTCGATTAATTACTGTTAATAATTACGGGATACTGCATACGTTTCGGTGATTACATCTATTCTCGGCAGTAACTCGGTTATTAACCCTTCCAGGGTTTTCTTGTGCTATTGTATTACTATTAATTAGTAATAATTTATAACAGGTGTATGTTGCGCGTTAAATTTTGGCTTAAATGTTTTGACAACTTCAACTTTCGAGTAAACGTATTAGATTGGTTACATCTAATAATAGGTCTGAGGTTTGTATGAAAAATATGTTCGTAAGCGTATGCCTGTGTCGAAGAGACTCTTCTATCTAACCCATTGACATAATTTGCAACGAGTTCCCCTGTTAGAGGAGTTATTGATCGCATAAAGGTATTCTAAAAATGGACGATGGTGAGATCTTGGAGGGTTAAGCCGCGCAATCAACCGAAGAATTGATTGGGAACCGATATGTAACATGTTTGAGATGACGAAAGCTGAACAGGGCCGATCGTCTAGACACATAGTGATGCAGTTTGTGCATTGAATTTTCGCGAATTTGACACTCGCATCTCTCGATGCGACATTTTTTCATGACTTGTGAATTCGGATATTTAAAGATCTGTAAGGATTCAGGAGTTAGTTTTCTTAGCGTGTTCTTGCAAAATCTGCACCACTGATTGTTTGATTAATGAGAGTAGGACACATCGTAGAGCTCCTTGACTAGCAGCAGCCGCCATTTCGGAGGTTCGCAGAGGATAAGATCATCCGCCAAAGTTGTTCTCTCGTCTTCCCGCAGCGATATTATATTATTATTAATATTATTAATATTATTGTTTATCACACAAGAAGCAGCAGCGACCCCCATTTGGCTTAGCTGTTGATCCACTTAAAATCATGTACAATATTTGTCATACTAAACAGCTTTCATTCGATTGTCACGTAAATATACAATGTTCGGTGTTCAAAGTAACTGTGTCCTGTATCATATAACATGCGCGAGATATTCCGACAATTATTACGCCGTCGCGAAGGTTCATCAATTTAAATAAGGATGCTTGAGCGAGAAGCATTCGTCCTGTGTGGCATCTTCAAAACGGTCACGATGAATCAAAAATTATGAAATCAAAAACGAACGAACGATCAAACGGTACACATCAAAATGACATTTGTCGAGAGAATTAAAATAAAATGCGAAAAAAATATACTATATTATTTAGCACAGAATGTTCGCGCGAGCCTAATGAATTTATCCGGAATCCTCCGCGCTCCTCTCGGCAGGACGTTGTCACTTCCGATGTTAATATTCGCAATTAACGTTATAATAATATTGTATCAAGTGATAACTGGCAATTATGGAAACTCGCCAATGAGCATGAAAATCAAACTGAAATAACTCGTCGTCTCATCAAACATGCACGCTCGCGCGTGCAGGAAAGAGAGAGAAAGAGAAAAAGAGAGATAGATCACTGGATATCTTTTCGACACCACAAAAATCAAATCCCTCCTCCCTGCATACAAGATTGTAATTCGTTTTTAAGTCTAGATGTATAACCGGAGAGCTCGTCGATGACAAGAAGTTAAGCCTGTTTGCGCATTTGGTATATATACACGCGAGTTGCGTCGTGCGGATGTGTCTCGCAAGAATGCATAGGGGTAGATGAGACCCGAGGAGAGAGTATTTTTCACATACAAGCATATAATATTTTGAAGATATCTCTTCCTCATCTCCATCTAAATCTCCGATACACGACGGAGGCTCGATCCTTCAGCTCCGAAAGTCGAGAACGAACGTCGAGATTATCGGCGAATTCTTCCACGCGTCGGATTCCGAGGACCTCCAGGAGTTCATCTAAGACCCTGTGGACGCCGTACGCGCGGAATCGCGCGCGCGTCATCGTCAAGCGCCTAGTTCTAGCTCCTGTATTACAGCATATCATCATTACGCATGAAGCGAATTTTATCGATAAACTAGGATAGCGTTATCTCCGTTTTATGGACTCTTCGCTAATTACTGTCCTCACTGATCCCACAAATTCCTCCAACCGATGAACTCGACTTCATCGGATACATTCGTCGTTCCCTCCACCTCGAATTGCCAAGGTCGAAGCTGTGTTCCGCATCGAGACCAGTTCGTACCAGGGACACACCACGGAAGTCGACTCGTTATATGCAAAAGCATTCAATGTGTCTCCCATGAATGTTACATCTATTTTATAATGCGTACTAATTGCATGTGTGATCTATTCGCGGAGGATCACTCGCGCTAGGAGATCCTCTCGAAAAAGCTTCTTTGATGTCTGAAGATTTCGGAAAAGCGTAATCGTTACAATTTTTATGAAATGCGCGAATTTGCACGCCTCTTAGTTTTCATAAGAATCTTATGTTCTTAACAATCGTGCAGGATTGCGGAATTTCTGAACCATCCGAATGCGTCGTGCAGTTATCTTAGTAATGTAAAACAGATGTAACGACTCTCGTGTTTGACTTCTCTGTGTGGAGCTCGCAGAAAGCTCTCCATGTTTTAATCGCATTGTAACATAGCATGATAGAAAGATACATCAGTAAACCTAGAGACTAATTTTTCAAATCCTTCGATAAAACTATGTTTCGAGGAGAATGCGTGCGTCGATAGCAAATGTCCGTGCTCCTTTGGAGAAACTTCGAAGTGGATTTCTCTTTGACTACGCAAATTTTTAACAAGTCGTGAATTAAATTCTGCAAATCGGCACTTGCGCTCCGACACTATCAAGAAAGATTATAGCACAATTTTTATTTTCGTCTTTTATATTATATAGTTCCGCTCTGAAAAATCCCTCTCGATAATTCTTCTAGGACAGCTTTTTGCTACCTTCGTGCACTGCATTCTACGAAATATATATAAATCATAGATATTCTAGATATTATAATAAGAGAATCGTTCAAAACTTTATTCATTAGAATTAAAATAATTAGAGACATACAAATCACCCTTCTAATTACGGACCGTTGAGTTTCATGATCGTCGATCTTGTTGATGGTTTAATCTTGTTAGTGAAACTATAGAAATTGTATTAGACTGCTTTGACCATTTCCATTGGTATGACAGATTGCTAAAAATTTTCTACGTATTTCGTTAAAATTAAACAAATTCGATTGTACATTTTCCAAAGACGTCAATTTGTTATACAAATCAATAACTGCTTCGCAACGATTTAGATAAATAATTGTTAAATGTTATTTGTATAAATCGTTGATCGCGCGATTGTTTCATTATATATTATACAGTTTCGTCAGATCGTATAGCTAGGATAGCTCCTGAATTTTGGATGTACTGTAGCTCGATGAAATCGATGATTTTCTTTACGAACTACTATAAAAATTGTATAATGCATCTACTTACTTATTGAAATAATTGTGTAACCATTACACATGTAACAAAAATCCAATGTTGTCAATAAAAGTAAAATATTATATATACAAGAGTGATGTGATCCATTCAAATTGCGTCGATCGGGGTTTGTACAATTTCGTAAAAAGATCTTCGAAGTAGAGATTTTATGATATGTGTTTTATTCATAAAATGAATTCAATATAAAAATTACAAAAGTGCTCAATTATCAACATTATACTTAAAAAATTATTCGAACAATGTATATTTAATAATATCAAAGAGACATGTGGACGGACATAAAAAGTTCTTTTTCAACGTTTTGCTATAATTTATATATAATTCCATTTCATAAAAATTCCTTAGGAATTGCACTAATTTTCGAAAAAGGCACGTACGAGTCTATATTACTAACAAATATATTAGTACAAATACATAGTAAATGGACGGATATAATCATCTAACTTACATGACCAGTATTGTGTATACGCAATATTCTGTCTATATATGAAATGTGTGTCACAGAGAAAAAGCAGTTATAAATAGTTTGGAAGTTATTTACGTTCAATTTACGTTTATAGCAAAAGTACTAATCGGCAGTTTCATTTTTTAAATGAAAGAGCTGTGCGAGTACATTTTCGAGACGATAATATTTTGTTTTCACGCCATGGAGAGAGATAGTTTTCTGGAATACGCTTTGCCTTCCCATTCTTGATCAGATGGCAATGGCTCGTGTCGTAATTTGCAAAGACGTGCGCCATACTTCAGCATCACGATTATAATGCAAACTACGAAGAGAGTCAGGCAGGCCGTGGCAGGCCAGAAAACGTGCAAGCCCATAATAAGATATTTTTATACTGTCTGAGATTACAGTCTATTTGCAACTAGTGTCGTGTGCAATTATTGAAATAACTTGCGAAGCAAGTCGCAGTGGTGTCTCAATTTTTAAATTAGATTGATTTTATAAAAAATAAAAATTATTCTTTTAATATACGTAAAAGCAGATCAATAAATCTATGAAAACAATGTTGGTGGTGAAAGTTTCAGTGTATAGTAGCTAAGGCACAGGCTTCATAGTGCAATTAACTGGGTGCAAAGGGTTAATTAGACTCTATTGGACTCAATTAAACTCTTTGACTTTGAACATATTCTTAAGCGTAGGTGTTACTACTACTGTTTTCCAACACAGTTCTCGCCAGTTGGTACTGCCAGCTATTTTAGATCTCACTCTCGCGTTTTTGCATCTCCATGTACTCCTGGGGTTGTGGCGTGGTACTCTGAGACTCCGGATCGTGATACTGAACAATCTCGTGCCTCACTTGGGGATACTTGATGAGACCAGGTTCTAATTCGCTAAGATCAAGCGGCGGTGTTTTATGCGGCAATACAGTCCATAAAGGCTGGATCCACCTATTGCCTAAATCCCAACAGGATAATATGCTATTAAAAAATAAGAGAAACTGTATCAGTCGCGCGCGCCCGTAAAAAGAAACTACGTGATGTGTATTCTTACGTACAGACTGAAGAAAACTCACCGGAGTTGCGATCTTGCCAATATTCACGGTGTCGCGAGCACCAACAGAACACGATGTTCAAGACAAATAGAAATACGCCTAGGACGGTGCAGAGAGCAATTGTGACATAGAATGCGGTGAAGTCGCCGTACAAGTGCTCCTTAAAATACGGATTCTTCAAGTATTCGTCGCGCTCGTCTAGAATAGACATGTCACAACGTTAACGGCCACGTTACTCGCTTATTTTCTGAAAAAAAAAAGGAAAGAGGGAAGTTCTGTAAGTGTAATAAGAATGTCGCAAGCCTATCAGGCGTGGCTTGGCGCGACGTGCTACATAGGATATATACACACAACTTTGTGTACACCGATTGATGAATCGCGTAGCTATCATTATCGGTAATCTTTACTACGGCATGCACAAGTACGCGCAGGCAGATAAAAATAGATATTGATTTAGGTCAAAAGCAGGTGTATATACGTGCTTACGTATAAATTCCACGGGTCACGCGCGTCCTATTCACGACTTAAGCATACCTCAATGGCGGTTCGTTTTTTTTCTTCTCTCTTCGTGCCGTCGATACCAATTCTATTTGGCGGTAAAACGCTTCCCTGGAAGTTGGGCGATAAGAAAAGGAGCAGGTGGTTGGATCAACTCCACACGCCACATCGAACGTACGCTGGAATGTTTGAACGGTGTTAGATCACTCGTATTGGGCGGGGCATTTTATTCAGTGGGGGAGATTATTTGTGACTTGCGTACTACTTCAACTCGTTATTCAATTAAGCGTGTCGGTAAGTTTGAGGTTGATAAATTAAAAAATTAACTATACCGACTGAGACGACAAGTAAAAGCGGAAATCAACGGACGGTAACAGCCAAACTCATGTTGATATATTGATCGAAATATAAATTTACGTAAATAAGTAATTTATTAGAAAAAATGAAAATAATTTTTAAGACAACGTACAAGTTGACAATAAATTCAACATATTTCAGTTATGACGAACGTTCTCGAGTAGCCACAACACACATATTTTCTAACGAGATATCGGTGGAAATATAATAAAGCAGCTCAGCCTGAAATCCAACGCTCTTCAAAAAGACCAAACGACCCCAATTCAGCAGTGTTTTAGCTTTGCGCCCGATAACTTCACGTTCGTCTGATTTCGAGGAAATTTTGTTAGCAGTGTCTGATGTTGCATCACTTGGCAAATTAATATCGCTCTTTAAACGACAGCCACAAGTCGCCCAACTGACTATGCTGCATAGAACAGGAAACTCGTCCGCGGTGAAGCCACATTGTTGCAAGTACTTCCTGCCCACGTATGACGAGTACTCGCACTTATGATGACAACAAAACGCGACGATTAGACCGCGTACATTGACCTTGGGTTCGCTATTCATCGACTTTACTAAACAACGTATTGCCAAGTCTGAAATATCATTGCCATCGATTATAATATAAAACAAAAATAAAACATTGTCAATAGTGACAAAATGAATGTACCAGTGGCTGTTCCGCAGAGATGCTTTGCTATGCCGACCTTGTATTTGATCGGCTGGATCTCAGAGATTTGATTCAGCTGCAGATCAGCAATATCGGCGCGTATCCTTTTTACTGCGAGGTGACTTTCCTCTCTCTTAAGCTTATTGTCGCTTTTGTGCCGATGACTAGAACGATCGATTAGTAATATGCAAGAGTTTGACTTATCCTTTATAATCTGTCCCAACCAATATGTTAACTGAGCTGTTTAAAGTACGACTTCATTTAGTACATTGTATAGCGTGATTCATTAAAAATAATAACGAATTGTTCGACAAATAAAAAAATGAAATTTCATTAAAATAAAAAATTTAAGAGAATCAGCAAATACCGTTACAATTGAAATATACCTTTTCCAGCTCCAAATTCGATGAAACAAGTGTCGTCTTGCACAAGATTAGCTTGCTCCAGATGCCCGAGCAGAGATGCATTTTGGAGCAAATGCTTTCTAACTTTATTGCCGCTAGTTTCATCATTTAATTTGTCTTCAAGCACGTTATGCCTTAGAATTGTTTGGGAAAATTCTGGTAGCTCATCTAAATGGGACATATATATATATATATATATATATATATATATATATATATAA
>NW_012130083.1:270310-272296 GCF_000143395.1 Atta cephalotes
TATATATATATATATATATATATATATATATATATATATAAAGACATGAAAAAGGAATTCATTTTTTAATCAAATCAAATTATACTTGACAGGATTGTGTCATATATTTTAAGATTATGTTTACATGAAATATTTACATATTGTTTACGTTAAGTTCACATGAATTTTCTTTATAATATAAGAAATAATACAAGAAATGTAAAATATGTAAATTATTATTGAAAAAATTAAATTTTGCGATTGTTAATATATCTGACTCTAATATTGACAAATGAAAATATATAAGCAAGAAAGTTTTTGCACAGTACAACAATAAAGAACATAAATTGTTCTTTGTCATAAATTATTTATATAGATGATATATAATACAGTTTCCATAGTTTACTTTGTACATACATGTAGATTATTACATTTTACATGTAAACCCTGAGGCTTGAATGCAGATAATTTAATCATACCATAGGCAGCATGAATCTTCCTTATCACCATTCTTATGATGGATCCATCGAGCTGCGACAGTGGCACGCGCGGCGGCGTCACAATAGACTCGTCATCCAAGTTTGTTCCTTCAACCACGAACGTCGGCTGTGCATCCAGTCTTCGTTTGACGTTGCACACGCCCAAGTGCTTTGTCAGCTTGGATCTGTAGCATGTACTGGAAGAAGACAAATGTCATGATACCACACTAGAATCCACTGAATTTAATGAATACTTGCTGTGTGGGATCCAGCGGACATGGTACTCTCTCATTCCCGATGTTGGAGCCAGCGAGATCCCGTTGATGCTCGCCGCAGTATTGATGACCTTTTTGCACTGTCATGCGGCAGAATCGCTTCTTGCGCTCAACAAAGTGCATGCAGTGATTGCTGTCCATCATATTCTCACGAAAAATTTCTTAGATACTTTTCTTAGAAGAGGTTTTGTTATGTTATATTTCACTGAGTAATGGATTTACGCTTTTAATTTTTCCGTGAGATTATATGAGCCTTGTTTCACCTTATTTAATAATCTGCCTTGTTTAATAATAATCTTCATTATATTAAAGTATTTCTCCACCTTCGATCAATATATTCTTCCTGAATTCCTCTTGGAAGAAGTCGTCGCAGGTTAGGATTATCAGTCTAGCAAGAAGTGACGTGTTCGATATATAATTATACTTATTCGCTGCTAGATGACGCCATCGTTCAATTTTTCCACAAATAAATCAAGATTAGTTTCGCCAACATTCCTAACGAGGGCGTTGCAAGTACTGATTATGCACTCGCATGGATCTCGGATTCGTCGATTTCAATCACAAGCCCTTGATCCATGATCGAATGTCGTCTCACTCACCGAGAATACCGATAAAAGAAAATAAAGCAATTATTGTAATCGCGAGACTGCTTTTAAGACTCCGTCTTGAACGGAATAAAAAATTCAAAAACTGATTCTCTCAAATCGAGTCGAAGCTACAAATTTAGCCATGCCAAATCTTATAGATCTTCTTGGGGCGGCGGTTCCATTGGTTTTCCTTTACAAATTTTTCGCGAATCCTTTCGAACAATATTTTCGAATTACTCTGGTATATTTATCGTTCACCGCCGGAGAGACAGGAAGAGACTCGCGAGAGTGCGCGAGTAATTCGCTAATGTAGAGCTTACCCTGATACCAGCCCATCTCAAAGTTCACCTTTTGCCTCCCCTCATCTTTCTGCCTCCAGCCCGTCCGACCCCTCGCTCGTCCTTCGTAATTCCCTTTTCTCGTAGCTCGTTCTCTCTATCCTCCCACAACTTTTCCCCGGTCGGCCTCTCTGGCTGCCTCGCGCTCGCGGCGTTATCTATCCTCTTGAAGCGAGCTATTACCCGATTGTTTCTTAAATAAAATATCATCGGAGTCCCGTCGCCAACCACTCACAATAATAATTGCCTCGCCAGTGTGTCAACCGATCCACCCTCGCGCGCAACCCCTCATCTGTCTCACGGCCGCGCCGGATCCTCTCTCTCTCTC
>NW_012130083.1:272680-274922 GCF_000143395.1 Atta cephalotes
ATTATGTCTATATTTTATAGACGTGTTCCGATATACACTGCCAGTATTGAAAAATCTACAGTACGTAACGTGAATTATAAATTTTCAGCACTGGCTGTGTATATCGGAACACGCCTATAAAATATAAAGACATAATTAATTATGAAGTATATATATTATTATGTATATATACATATTTTATTTGTATTCATTGTATGTTGCATTAACTCCTACTTCTAATTTTTTACGTCTTATTATCGTGTTCATTATGCATTATATTTAATCCTTACTTCTAATTGTTTTATGTCTATAAATTATAGGCACAATTCCTATAAATTATAGACATCGACTACATTTATATCTTATATCCGTTCCACTAATGTAGATTAACTTTAATCTCGGTTCAACTTACTTTTCGTCTTTTTCTAATTTTTAGAACTAGAAAAACACGAAGATAAGTTGAACTGAGATTAAAATTAATGTATATTGATAGAAATAGACATTAATCGAATTTAATAATATTCGTAGTTAGAAATTAACCATTCTATTTTTTAGAGGAAATATATAGTTATGAGATTGTCAATTTCATAACTACAGATGTTATAAAACCTGATTAAGTGTGCCGTGCAAACGTGATCATTAATTCTTATTCTTCCATTATGTCCAGATCCTTACTTTATTGATATACACAAATCAATATATACAAGTCTTAACACTCAAAGTGAATTTTCTAGCAGAGACACAAATCGACACAGTGACAAGAGTCATTCTTGTCTTTGTTTTTTACTGATTTTTGAACAAAGACAGAATGACCTTTGTGTTTCTCTTGGAAATATTTTAAAAATACTCCTGCAACATTGCTGAAGTAATATTGCAAAAAGAAGTCTTCGCAATATTTCTACAATATTGTATTGCAATATGCAACATTGAAATGTTGCAGCAATATTGCTACAAGTTTCTGTGCTGTACGGGTCTTCGAGGAAGAAAATTCTTATTGTCTCCAAGAAATGACTTAAGGATGTTTAGAGGACGAGATTAGCCTTTCGATTCGCTTATTGCTTACATTTTTCTAATACTATTAGCTCAAACATCACGAAATTAATCTCAGTAACGTGCTCACGTGTTCAACATTAGTTTATATAGAGTCTCTGAAAAAAATCCAAAGTGTTTATGATCTTCTCTTTCCCGGGTCTCTTAAATTTGACTGGCGCGTTATCGACACAATGAGCGAGCTGATAGGAGACCATCAATAATTACCTGGACCCATGCCCACCTAACTCTAACGAAGGACGATTTCTAACGATCCCCTCGCCAGCGTCCAACTTCTGGACGTAATTAATTCCCGGGCTAACCTGGAATGCTATAATTAATTGCTGGTGGGGATGATGAGGGGTAGAGTGCAACGGGTGCAACAATATGTACCCCGCTTCGATTAGAAGTGTGTGGGGATTGGGTGGCACGATACCGGAGGAAAGGGGAGAGAGAGGGGTAGACGGTGGGGACCGCCTCCACTCGCAGTTATGCAATTAATTAAATTCAGTTTGTTATTCGCCGTCGACTGTTAATTGCCGCAAAACTTCAAGAAACTGCACACGCTTGACGTTTCAAAATGCATCGCGTCGCGCTCGCGATCGTATTCAAGATCGCGATAGTAACTTATATTATTCCCATTGTTGTTTTCAGTATCGGGCATCGGAATTAGAGTCTACGAATTTTTCTCGTCGTCTCAAAAGGTCTCGTTAACGTTCCTGTGATAATTCCGCGCGCGACTCTCGATCCACAGAGGAGCAGAAAAATAAGCACGGAAAGAACCTCAACGGAGGGATTACGTCAGTGACACGCTCATATAATTAACAGACGCGTGTACAACTGCGCACGTGATGCACGCTGGTAACCGCGCCCGTTTGACCTCGGATTTAATTGATACGCTTGCAAGACAGCCGGCAAATAAAAGATTAGGACGTAACGCGAGCGGTTTAATTAGCGAGGAGAGGTTTCCCTCTCTTTCACTTTCACGTAACGAACCGTCTTGCGGTTATGCTTGTCGGTTGTGAAAAAAAAGTTACGATCCAGATTAACGAGAAAAATCGACACCTTTGGACGCTGTAAAAAAATGAATCATCGAGACGATGATTTCTTTATTTTTTAAAATCTTATTAAAAACGAGATTTACAACATCACGGCCAATATTTACAATTATGTGTGTGTGTGTGTGTGTGTGTGTGTATGTGTGTGTGTGTGTGTGTGTGTGTGAGATCTATAC
>NW_012130083.1:275737-279526 GCF_000143395.1 Atta cephalotes
GTGTGTGTGTGTGTGTGTGTGTGTGTATGTGTGTGTGTGTGTGTGTGTGTGTGAGATCTATACAGTATTTAAGAATGTCTTAAGTACAATGTTACACAGTTGGAAAATTTATATTAAATTTAACACATTTTATATGTTTCAAAGATCTATAAAATTTTTATTTTAGATAAGATGAATAGATAAGATGAATATATTAGAAAGTAAATATTATATAAATATTATATAAAAACTTAACGCAAAAAAAACACTGACAGAATTTGTAGGTAGTCATATTTCTTTATTAGAATTCATTAACATTTATAATATGTCAAATTAACATATTTTAATAAATTTAACATTTATATAATATATCAAATTAATATATTTTATTCATTTATTTTAGAAACGTTTTAAGAAATGTTATTTTTGTTATTTGTTCACTTATTCATAAATTGTGTCACTTTGACATTAAAACATGTCGAATATCAATTTAAAATATTCAAAAACGCAATTATATTACGTCAAATTAACGCTCGGATATACTAAAAATTCAACACAAAATTTTAACGAGGATTTGAATCGATAATTTTTAACATAAATATTTTTTTATCGTGTAAGATGTCATGAACCAATCAGAGAATCGTATTAGGATCTGAAATATATAAGAACGGATTACGAATATTGCCTGACGATTCATTTTTTCACATTCGTAATCGTTGCATCGCGGTCTGGAGGCATTTCTCGTTTCGGGAATGCGCTTTGGCGCATTCTATTCGGCTTTTGTTTTTAAGAAGAAACAAAAAGAGAAACTCTGGACGAGCAGTGAAGAAGAAGGAAGAGGAGAAGAAACGAAAACAATCGATACGACACGGCGGCAAGGCCAATCGGACGCGTTCTATTCGCGGAGCGGCCAATCAAAATGCCTACTACGTCGCCGGCAGGCCCGCTAATTAGACGCCACGTAAATCAGTCCTGAAACTCAACGTTAATTAACACGGGTTTCCGTTGGAGTTGCTTAGCCACCTATTTATCGAACGACACAAACGCAATATGGTCGGACACGTGTACGTCCGTTAAATACCTATCCGACTGGAGAATGTTGGGTCGCTCGCTCGCGCGCATTCTCATCGTTGCGTCGCGTCGCGTCTCGTCTTGTCGCATCGGCTTGAAAACCGGCCTCGCGCCGAAACGAAACATTCGAATCATTCGAATTAATTCAGCCACTTGGAAGCGGGCGGTAAGGAATAGTTTCGTGATCGATTTCCCCTTCTTAATGCTAACGAAATTAACCGGGTATTCTCCTCTTCTCTTCTTACCCTCACAATTGTAATGGGAATTTTAACGTTGCGTCTGCCCGCTACACACCGACGTTGAACACACACAGTAGTCCTGAAAGAGAATCTGGGATTGCGAAATGGGACTGGGGAAATCAATGACCGGGTGGGGATTTCCCCGTTTTCTAAAAACTTGTGATTTTTATTAATTAATAAATCGTGTTCGCGTACGATTGTGTGTATGCGTGTGTGTTCCATGGGTGTAATTGTATTTTACAAGAGGCCGCGAAACCACATACAGATGTCGGGTCCCGATTACGAAGAGTCCGAGATTAATGAAATAACAAAATTAACTATAGACGCGCGCGGGACCGGGGTCGCGGTCCGCACGCGTGCCATTCGGCCGGGCCGGGCGGAGCGGAGCGGGATGGGGCGGAGGGATGGGGCTTTCCGTGCTCCTCGCGTGCGCGATGCGATCGCTTATTCGCTTCCGGGTCCGTAAAGTGCGTTGCCGAGTGCGGTACGCAATACCGCGTCGCGTCGCTATTTCATTCACGACCATTGCCATTGCTCGAGATCCCATCACGAGATCACGCGCTCGACTCGTCACTCTCACGACGCACTGTCCTTGGACAATACGCCTCTCGTCGCATCAATCGGAAGAGCGAATCTCGAAAGCCTAATCTGCAATGTGTTCTTTGCTTCTTGTTTCTTACTTTTTATCTCGTGTCTTTTTCTTTCTTTGCGATCGTTGTTTTTTTTTTGTATAATCGCGTTTCTTGTCTCTTCCGAAGTTCATCAACTTTTATCTTGGGCGACGGAAAACAAAGAAACTGGATAAAAGGCAAAAAAGCAAAAAGTAAAAAGTGGTAAAAAAGCTAGAAACAAGAAGAAAAGAGCATATTGTAAATTAGACTTTAGTAATCGCTCGCTCGTTGACGAAACGCCTCGTTTTAACAATTTCGTGAGATCACATGCAATAACGAAAACTTTAAATGAACGAATAAATGAAGGAAATAAAAAAAAACGAAAATTTGCAAAATTTAATGTTATGTACATTCGAGACGGGACGATTTTTTATTGGCGCCGAGCAAAACTTCGGATCGATGCGAAACCGACATTTCGTAAGTAATGTATTCCGTCCTCGACGTTACCGCACTCGACGATGCAGGACCACGGAAAACCATGGCACATCGCGTATCGGCCGATCGTCCGTGGGATAAACGCACGGATGCCCCGTTCGCCGTTCGCGCTCGATAGTAAATACATAACCATTTATATCACACAAACTTTTAACAATATACAAAATGTACCCTATGTACAAGATTAAATTACACAATTCAACGATGCACAAACCCCAATCCGACACGCGCATGTGCCAACGAAAAGAAACAGAAACGAGCTGAATAAATTTGTTCCCCGATTATTGCATGTTGCTGTTTCGAATATACAAGTTTTGTCCGATTCATATAAATTTCTCAGTCGCAATTTACACAAATTTCTGCTAATTTATATATCCGAGAAATGTACTCTCTAAATTCTTTGGAGTGAAAGCTCACTTCGAAAAATGTGGAGAGTAATAAAATGAAAATGAGAATTAAGATAATTATTCTTTTTTAGGAATTTATTCGTGCGTCTGGTCGAAGATCTGTGACAAGCGCCAATCTGCTCTCTATCTGAGCCGATGTCGAAAGAGTTTGTGCATCCTTGACATAATCCTTCAGCGCGACTTCTTGCCCAATCTACATGTACACTTCTGTATATGCCGCTTTTTACCGTCTCCGTCGGCGTCGTCGCCTGCAGAGTCATGAAATCGACTTCGATCCTTGGCGGCATCGACTAGCGATTGTGATCTCGCAATCCGGCTTGTCCAGATTCGCGATTCCTTAGTAACGAGCCGTTGGATCATCATGACTCTTAAGCGTCGTTTTCGTGAAATTTCCGTGGTACACGGCATTCCGCTCGCATGAATCATAATACGACGGTGCGAGCTTTCAAAGTGCGAGCGACGCTCAATCGGAGATTGTGGCAATGCGCTCGAGAATCGTCATTTAAAATGAGAGTATTTGACGAATGAAACGAGTAACAGGGCTTTGCTCTTATGATACACATTTCACGCCGAAACTCATTCCGCCTCTGAATCCGTTGTACTTTGAGCTTCGGGCACGCCGTTGCATGCCAATGTCATTTCTTGCTCGCCGCGAGTTATGTCACTAACGTATAGGTATGCGCAACGGGTGTCGATTCGCGTGCCAGTAGCACGCGTTTATCTTTACGCGTCTTTGAAAATGCTCGACGGACGAACATCGAGTATTTAATAAGTGCGACAACAAGGAATCGTTAAGTTAAATCTCGACGAAGGATCAACGCTCTTTCGATCGAAAATTAGACTTATCGTAACGTTGTGTGTTACTGGCAAACGTATGTTTCTTCAGACAACCCTATTGATTTACTTTAACAATAAATGCATAATGTAGATTTCGCTAAACGCGCGCGCGCGCGCGAGAGAGAGAGAGAGAGAGAGAGAGAGAGAGGA
>NW_012130083.1:280669-286118 GCF_000143395.1 Atta cephalotes
GAGAGAGAGAGAGGGGGAGGGGAGGAATAATTGAGCTGTATTCTTTCTTGAGAACGACATCGATTACTTCTGCGCTACATGAAACTTTGTGAAGTAATTATGATTACGATAAAATTTGATTCAGTTGTGCCAACATAGCTGCAGCGAGAGGATTTATTTTGTATACGAGAGATTTAATTGATATCAGTGATAAGGCAAAAATAAGGCTAATGAAAGTACAGTGCGGTTAAAGATGCACATAAATTATAGAATAAAAACTTTTATTGCTTTAATGAAAGAAGATGATGTCACCGGACATTTCGTCTCTGTTTGGAATCATTATCAGCGATCGAATTACAAAATTCAAAAAATTTCTCCTTAGTCATCAGCAAGAAGTCACTAACAGGTTGCCGAATTCAAAGTGACATCCCAAGAGAGATTAATTAATTATGCTATTTCGAAAATGATGAACTCTCAAGAAAGAAAGAGAGAGAACATAAAAATGCAAGTAAAACGGAAAGAGGAAAGGGAGAGAAAGAATGAGAAAGGGGAGAGGATGCTTAACAAGAAGGATTCGAATGATAATTCCGTGTCGTTCGTCTCACCTCGGCACTCAATTAACGATGGCGGGAACAAGGGCTGCCTAATGAGTTTACGAAGCGCGGCGGCGGATCGACGGGAGAACGGTGATTTTGAAAGAAAAATAATTTTCTAAGAGTCCAGAACTGCACGTTGCCGTCGTTTCGCATTTCTCGTTCGATCGCCGTCGAATTATCTCTCTCTTTCTCTCTTTCCCTCTCCTTCCGATTGCCATCTTTCTCGCGCGATTAGATTTTCGTTGAGCGCACATATCGAATTTAGCACGCAACACTGTTCCAAGAACGCGTGTCGTCTCCGAAGTGGCGATAACTAAGAACAGAGCGCGCTCGCGGAAATATAATATATATTTATCAATTTAAAAATTTAGACTAAAAATCGAAAATTGAGATAATCATACAATAAAATAAGATAACATAAAGACTTTTGACGTCAAAATGATTTAGCAATGACCTCGAGAATGATATCGACGGAAAAAATATTTCGATATTTCGCAAAAATGCGTTTGTTACAAGTTGTGTTAGTGTCAACGAATTCTACATTTCGCATCTTATGTCAAGGTAATCGTAATATGATGACTGTAAAGGATTTTAAAGAAGAATACTGACATCATACTATTGCGGCTGATGGATGCACGATGGGTCGTATCTTAAACTTTCTTCGATTCTTTACAATTGAGCAAAGATTATTATTAAGAAGACCGGCGGATTCGTGGCGAAAGTGCTTCTGCAATGTGATGTCGAGTGTCGTCTCAACTTTTATCGCAGATGCGATCAACAGTTCTGATTAAAAACTTGGACGCTATCTCTTGTGGAAAGATAGTGTCCAAATAATGAATTAACTTAAGAATACTTTCGATATTCGCGACATCAATATCTCGACATTAGTGCAAACCCTTTTTCAAAAAGAGTTTGTTATTTTGTTTGAATCAAAGAAGTTTGCACATCCACTATAGAACCAAACGTTCGCGTTTCAAGTCCCAGAGATATCTGCGATTCCGAATTATCCAAGTTCAAAGACGTTCAGAGATTCCCCAGCATCCACGTAAAGTTTGGACGCACTCGACATCAACACACATCAGAACATAAAAACGCTCGGTATCCGCGGTGAGTTCAATTATGTTCAATATCACGGCACCGCATGTACGAAGACATTCGATTACCGCGGCAAGTTCAAACACATTCGGTATCACGATTCCAAGTCCAGAGAGTACACTCGTAGAGTCGCCAATGGCGGTTTCCAAGAGACGCTACGCTGGCCTTTTCCCTTCTTTGCGATTCTCTTGAAGAGTCTGAGCACGTAACGTTAGGCAAATTAGGCTCATTCTTCATCGCGATGTCCTTTAGGGTACAGTCCTGTTACGGCGGACAACGGATTTAATCGCAAGTATCCTGAGCCCAAGACGACCAGTCCTGATAGCTGGACGCCTGGAGGTGCGATTGCTGAGCCGCCAGACCCGGATGCACGAGTGCCATCTGGTGATGGTGGTGATGGTGATACTGATGATAGTGCTGATGACCCGGCGGAGGCGGCGAATAGGGATCCACTCCGACGGCGACGTCCACTACATCTACCTGAGGCGAAGGTACGACGGGGGGCGTCGGCTGCGGAGAGGGTTGCACCTTCTTCGGGCGACCGACCGGGTTGCCGCCTCATTCGCGGCTCCTTCGAGGCCTGCCGACCTTACCTTTCCTAACAGGTGCGCCGCTGTTTCCGCCCGCCGCGGCTGCCGCTGCCGCGACGCTCGACGATTTCACTATCTTGTGCCAGTCAGATTCGCAAATCGGCGAGCCCGATAGTAGGTAATATCTGAAACGTGAGAATTGCGTGTCATGCTTTCTTGCCAAGTGAAGTATGTCCGAGAGTAAGACTTATACGGATACAGTGGATGCGTGTTCTGACGAATATGTTTTCTATAAGAGTGATTACACTGCATGTGTGCAGATGAACTCGTCAGAATAAATTTGTCGTTTAAACGAGTTTATTTCTTCGTCTGAATTCGTGTGATTTGCTGAAATGAATATTGAAATTAATTAGTTCGAAAATAAAAGTCTGTAGGACATAAAGGAAAAAGCTTATTATAACTGACATATCTTACAAGAAATAGAAAATTAATCGAGAAACTGTATTTTCCATTTCTTTCTCTTGAAGAAAATCCTATATTCACATATATAGTTCTTTTACACGTAAATAAAATTTTTAATAATAAACTTTTTAAAGTATAAATCAATGTCATTTATCTTGTGTAATTGGAATACTAATGTCCATTTTTACTAATGTAGATTAACTTTAATATATTCTTTATTCTTTTCTATATTCTAAATATCTTCTGCGAGGAAAATTTTACTCGAAATATATAGTAACGTAACATATACTATAATTAATAGTGTATAGAAAATCTTTTTTTTGGAGAGAGAATGTTTTAGAATATAGCCCTAATTCTTAGAACTAGGAAAAGATAAAAAATAAGTTCTAAGATTAAATCTACATTAGTAGAAATAGGCATAAAATCGGTATTCCTAGTTCTTACTTCAAGATAGTCTTAAGCAATGTTTTTGCTGAAACGGCATTCTGGTTCGTTTATAACATCTTAAAATAGTACTTAAGATTAATTTTAAACATAAGATGTGATTATAAGATGTGAATACCAGTTATAGTCGGTTCTTATATTTAAAATCGTCTTAATAATCTGTAGATGTCATAAGTCAATCCCAAAGTCCTATTAGCATCTTAAGACTATCTTAAAATAAAACCCAATTATATTAATATCTTCTAAACTCTTAAAATTTCAAACTTTTAGATTACAAGATCATATTTCATTAGAATATATATTTATTGGAACCACTTATTTCTCCTGTAATTGAAACAGATTAGAGTAAAAGTTTATCAGAACACGCATCCACTGTAGTCTAAGAAAGAGGAAGAATTCATGAGCGGAAGACTCACCTGTCGCCGGAGACGAGCTGACCGCCACATTTATTGCAATTGAAGCATTTCACATGAAACACCGAGTCGCCAGCCCTCATGACCATTTCGTTCGCGGGTATCGCGTTGCCACAACTCCCGCAGACGCCACTGCTGCCGAACATTCTACGACAAAACCAAAAAGATTTGATTAAGATTTGGTTCAAGGTCGTGGCACAACTGATCGCGATATTCTGAATAAAACGCATTATCACGATGAACGTGTTTTCAAGAACAGCCGCTCCAGATGTCTGACTATGGCGTCGGTACAATTATTTTTCAACAATTTCGTTCGCGGAACACATCGAGTTCGAATACCGGCGTGGCACGCCGCGATGCGATGCGACACGATGCGCTCGTATCCTGCGTTAATGGTAGTTAATGTTTGCGAAGTGGTTGTCAGCCATATACCCGTTGGCTCGTAAAGTCGGCTGTTTATGCAGCAATTAGCTACGTAACGATACATAGGTATGTCGAATGGGGATTCGAAGTGAGCGCCACGATCTCACATCTCTCTCCAATGCACGACGGCGTAAGACGCTCCTCCATGAGGGAGATGCATCCGACGTATCCGACGCACCGGTACATCGCACACTCGGCCATCATCCTCAATAGCGGATTCAAAAATGAAACTTGAAAATTCTGCATCAAATGGAAAAAGATCTGTTGGTCTAACGATCTATCTCGAGCCATATAAAATCGTTCCCCGAAGTCACAGTATACGTACTACTGTCAAAATCGAACTTCGCAATTAACGCTAATGGAATATTTAATTAAATCGACTTTTGAAACGCGCGATATAGGTAGTCGACATATTGATGTCTGCGTCGGACTTTACTCCGAGAGCGCGCATAAGGCTGTTACGACGACGGAGCGGATTGGATTTGAGGTTTCTCGTTATTAATTTAATTACCGGCTGACAGTTCTATAATTAAATTGCTAATTTATCTGCCCGGGATCCACAGCTGATCACGCGGCCAGTATCTCGATGATTGCTCCCCCGAATGACGTTTCAATCTTTCCCTTTTTATTCTCCCTCTCTCTCTCTTTCTCTCTCTCTCTCGTTTTTCCTGCTTTTTGTTGTTTTTTCTTTCTTCCGTTTTTATTTTCATTTTTTTGTGGTTTGTCTTCAATCGTTCGCAACGGTTCAATTATAAATGCGCGTTCTCTCTCTTCTGCTGCGGATGCAAACAAGCCCTGGCTCGGACAATTTTGCCTACTTTTTACGGCAAGAAAATAGCAATGCGCAAATTTTGAAATGTGTGAGGCTTCCAAACGTGTTGTTACTTTCTCGTGTGTAAATCGACACGCATTTCGAGAAAGTGTCATATACACGGTGTTTCACGCATTAATTAAATATGATGATCGATCATGAGACACGTGTTGTCTTGTCCATGTATGTTTTAAATGCAAATAAAAACGATTGTTAGGAAACTGTTATTCGAAATTCCGACGTATTTATTAATTCAATTATTTTCTACAAACCAATTAACCATTGATTAAAACTTTTGCGCGTTACGTAAGACGTTATAAAGACGCATCGCTCGTCCCGCACGTGGGCGAGATACTAATCAAAGGATATCGTTTCCTCAGCAAGTTTCAGGCGTCAGGCGTCTCGTAAATGAATCGAAGTGGTAGATTTTAATTGCAGTCTCTCTTTATATATCGATTCGGTCGTGTATCTACTTCCGGGCCGATCGTTCGCGAACTTAATAAGCGGGGATATGTAGGTATGCATCCCGCTTGGTCGAATCGCTCAGCGCATTTTCGATTTCTCCATAATTGCTAATTAGAGGCCGACGGTCAAGTCAATCAGCTAGAACGGATAGAAGGAATTATATAGCTGATGATCAAGGATCAGCCATAAAATCTACTTCTCCTTTCTCCTCCTCCTCCTCCTCCTCCTCCT
>NW_012130083.1:288543-291300 GCF_000143395.1 Atta cephalotes
TCCTCCTCCTCCTCCTCCTCCTCCTCCTCCTCCTCCTCCTCCTCCTCCTCTCTCTCTCTCTCTCTCTCTCTCTCTCTCTCTCTCTCTCTCTCTCTCTCTTTCGTTCTGGCCTCTTAATCGTCCGACGCCATTACCAGTATCATTATTCACGCGTGTTTTACGTGACCATTCTGGAAAGCTGATGACAAGCAAGAATTTTCGATTATCCGTGAGTCTTATTTATGACAGTCGTAAAAAATGTCAAACAGAGCGCGCAAATTATTCGTTATTTTACTTAATTATCGTTACTTGAAATGAGCCCCTTGCCTTGCTCATTAACAGTTTAGATGTATTTGACAACTATATTGATCGCAGCAAACGTGATAGTCGGAACGGTTAATTAAAGTGCTGCGGTAAAATTTTTGTCATTCCGACATTTGTATAGATCTTCACCGTAATCAGAAGGTTGTATTAAATTAAATATCGAGTATTCCATCCTAATAGATTGAATGAGGCATTCGTGCCCTGCTGGTGAAGTAATTGATCGAAAGTAACTAACGAATAACGGTTCAGCTCCGATGATGAATGACAACGAACACCGTCTGTTATGATGCGATATTATCGCGCGCCGCACGGCCGACTAATAACAATCTCTATATATCTTTGATAAAACATTGATCGCACCAAGATTTATTTCGCTCGTACGGAATCCGTGTGTGTGTGTACTTAAACTTAAAATGTAGGAAAAATTTACAGCTAAATATATTTTAACTCTGAATATTAAGTTAATTATTTCCTGTACTTGTATTATTCATACAATTTACGTTCTATTATGTATATGTCCGGAGGAAAACCGGACTTCGTTAAAGAATGCGCCGTAAAAAATACGATTTGCAATTTATATTTCTTATAATCTTCCACGGCCGGGTGGTTCGCAAAAATTCGGCGATCCACAATGTAGCCGCTGCACTCTGTAGAAACGTCAAATGCCGAGCCTCGTCGCCCGCGGCGTTTAATAATTTTAATGAGCGAAGTTCACTGCAGTCCGCACTAAGAGAGTAATTGGCGATTACGGTCGGCAGGGCGATCTTTAACGAGCGGTCTACGCAATTTCTAATTAGTTGATTTCACCAATGATAATACGAGTGCCTCGCCCTCCTTGTCCGACTCCTCTAACTTGATACGCAATTTGCGCGAACGCGGTCCCCCTTACGTTTTAATTGCGACCAACGTGTCAATCTTGCCTGCTCTAACAAGCGTCTCTAAAGGCGCGTTACACGCGTGTACCTTCTACAACGAAGCAGTAATTCGAGAATTGGATGAGATCTCCAGGGACTAATAATTAATCAAAATCGATCTATGAAATGAGAACATGATGAAATTGATATAAACCTCATATGACTTGATTGTAACATGAATTTGTTGGTAATATTGTGTATATAAGTCTTCATGATTCTCGATTATATCGCGACAAGTTATAAAATATAGCATGACCCTCAATTTCAAAAGATTCGCGAGCAAGTGCGCCCTCTACCCTCACGGATTGCCCTCTCACCCAGGCACCCTCGCTCATTATGCGTGCCCCTTTGCCACACACAGTGGCGCGTACATTCTGCCGCTAACAAGAGGGAATAAGAGAGAGAATGAGACACACAAGGACGTGCGGGTGCGCGAAACGATGTATTCACACACGGAGAGCGCGCCTGTGTGTGTAGGCGACCCCCGCCTGTTAATGAGTTAGACTACCTTACCCTCGGCACTTTAATTGTCTAAAGCACAAATTGGGCGGCTTTAATTAGCGTAATTATTTGGTTCGTTTGTCCGTTTATCCAAGATCCCTGTATCGAGCGCGAGAGTCGAGTGGGCCGTCCCTCCCCCCTTTCGCGGAACTAAATGGATTCATTAGCGCTTTGTGCGATTAAAAATCCAAATTTCGAATCGACACGGCGACCGGGACTCGTGCTTTTCTGTGCGGCAGCCATCAATTTCATTCGCATCTTGAACAGTCGTCCACCTCGCGCGCGAACTTCCTTGACGATCGTCGGCAAACCGTGTTACGGTATTATTTCGCAATATACGATCTAGCCAGGATCTTGGACGTTTCATTTCAATTGTAGAATCTATCGATTATTTGTTCTTTAAGATCACACGTGTAATTGCAAGACATTGTAGATCGAGAGTTGTCACCTTTTCTCATTTTTTGTGCAACATAATAAACACAGCTTCCCGCACGAACAGCAGAAAATCTGCCGCGTTATGCGCACGGTGGGCATATGCACACACAACGGACGAAACACACATTCTCTCGCTGCTAGCTTTAATTTTTCTAGATAATAATGATTAATCGCGCGGCCTCGGTTTCCAGTTTAATTAAAAAGCTATGCGGTCGCCACTCTTTCCGTTCTCCCTCCCCCCTCCCCCTCTTCCCCCTTTCCTCCCATCTCCCATACACACGCACACGCGCGCGCACGTACACCCTGCCTTTCCGCGAAACAGCCGACTGGCAAATTAAATTGAAATTGACTAGGTCTGGTAATGAGGTGGCCTGCAGGCCCAGTCGCGGCATTAGTCGGGTGTGGGTTCTAGAAAATGAGTTCCGACTTAACAACAAATTGCCTCGGTGAACTTCCTTTCACCCCATCCTCCACTCGGTCCCCGTGCCACCCCCTTCCTCTCCCACTCCCCCTGCTCCCCCTCTCGCCCCCCGATTCCACTATCGTCCTCCCGCAATCCGCGCGAGGACTCGTCCACCCCCTCCCCCCTTTCTCTCTCTCTCTC
>NW_012130083.1:294688-296952 GCF_000143395.1 Atta cephalotes
CCTCCTCCTCCTCCTCTCTCTCTCTCTCTCTCTCTCTCTCTCTCTCTCTCTCTCTCTCTCTCTCTCTCTGTCCTCCTACCATCCCACTTTTAATGTTCCACAAACGAGCGGGTTCCTAATAAAGTTAATCGATGCGAGGAAGAAAGAAAAAAAAAGAGGCCAAATAAAAACATGTGGATCTCCTTCGATAACTATTTAATTTGGTCAATCAAAATTCCTATTAGCCGCCGTGTGCAATTTGGAAGTATATGGCGAACAACAGCCGTATTAGAAGCTGTCTGAGATATTGAACGACGATGGTAGCGATGGAAACGAACGCGCATCGAGATCGAGCAAGCGAGACTGCGAGATACCTAATTCGCCGATTCACGCGATTATTCGTAAGGAGAAACGATATGTAGGTGGAAGTAAATGACAAAAGATACTCGCTGTATTTCGTCGCGTCCGTATCGTCGCGAATCTAAGCTGACGCGTCTTGATCTGATTCGAAGGAAGGAAGATCCGCTCGGACGAATGTTTTCTTCAGTAGAGCGGACTATCGTGATCTAACTTGGAAAATTGGATTCCACATTTGCTGTTACGCAAGACAATTTCGATCAGTCCGATCTCCGATTCATTTTAATGTAATTAACGTTCCGATTGCGCGCTTTGTTTCCTAGTCTAACCTCCATCACCAACCCCAAACGCCCTGCCCCGTTTGTCCATCCTGGTATATCCTCTTCCTCTTCCGCGCAAGCCACCCCCTGTACGTAACAAGCGAGTTGCGCGGCAGAGGCATCGATCAGTCGCGACTAGTACTGTATGCACGTGCGTGTGCGTTAACACATACGCGCACGCACGCACGCACACACACACACACACACACACACACACACACACACACACACACACACGCACGCGCACACACGCCGCTGTATACATAATAAATGCGTATAAGTATCCATGTTGTGACGATCGGGTTTTTATTTAGAGCAAAACGGTAAATCGCCGTTCCTTCCTCTTCATCTTCAACGCGGCGTGATGATGGAGGGAGCAGCGCAATCGGCCGCCTGGCGTCAAAGGATCGAAAATACATTTAATAAAATTAATACGATAACCGCAGATGTAATTAACGGGTGCATTACCATATTATATCTAAATGTAAATTAGATGTATGCTAAAGTATGCGCAAGTATATAAAAATACCAAAGTGGCATTAAATAGCTGATGACCGGTCGCCGATGATCCTCTCTTCGCCGGCCTCGGTGGGCCCCGTTCTTTGACCGCGCGCGGCGCGATTTAAATCCGCGCCATTAGGTACACGTGATACTTGATTCGAGGTAGACCACGAGCGAAGTTAAACGAGTAGATAACGACGTGCCCGGAAAAAAGGGAGCACGGAAAGGAAGACTAGGGGAAGAAGAGGGAAAAGTGAAGTGAAAAGAAAAACCGGGAAATTGACGGGAGCGCGCGGGGAAGGCAGGGGGAGGGGAGAGGAGGGGACGGGGGGAGGGAAAGGTGCTGCCTGGCAGGACCGGGAACCTAGCGGGAGAAGGACGAGGAGTGAGGACACAGAAAGGACTTCTTTTGAATCGCAGAGGCAGGTAAAGTGGGACTGCTCTCGCACGCAGGTGTGAGAGCGCCAACCCGACCTACCGTCGTGTCGTCGTCGACAGGGCCGTTCGAGAAACGAAATCCACGTGGCAACTATATGTAAACCGGACACGGAATGTAGGTAGGTATACATGAACCTGAAATGCAACTAAAATGAATTTCGCTTTAATGCGAATCTCGATTGACTTCGCGGAAATTCAACTAATTGTAACTTGTAAGAAATGCGCATTACAGACCCAAGTATTTTCTCTCTTTCTTGTAACACTTCCTCAGCTTCGAAAGTCAGCTAGTCACATTACTATTGAAAGAAAAAATTGCGAGTATAAATTAATGAACGTTTAAGATGCGTCAACGTTAAAAGAAATGAGAGAAGGCTGAAGAAGGCAGAAAAAGTTGAAAGGAGGAATAAAGGATCCTCCTTAATGACGTGTGGCTTTTAAAAAGTCGCTCGCCTAGTCGGCTCCACGCACATCGACATTAAAAAACCTTTTACTTCGATCGCAAATCTGTTGGGGCGTCTAACAATTCGCTTCGCGATCCAGCCCTGTAAGCGAGAGGACAGAAAGCTGGTTGAGATGAAAAAAGAGCGAAAGAGAAAGAGCGAGAGAGAGAGAGAGAGAGAGAGAGAGAGAGAGAGAGCGCGAGGAGAAGAGAGAAGAGAGAGAAGAGAC
>NW_012130083.1:297537-311319 GCF_000143395.1 Atta cephalotes
GAGAGAGAGAGAGAGCGCGAGGGAGAAAGAGAGAAAGAAGAGAGAAAGAGACAAGCAAAGAAAGTGCGCGCGCGTAGAAGATACGACATCGCTCGCTGCAAATTGCAATTTTGTTGTGAGATCATTATAAAATACATAATGCCGAGTCGCCTTCTACCGCATAACTCCCCTCTCCTCCGCCTCCCGCGATCCTCTCTCCTTCTCCCCTCGGTACCACCCGATGGAGGTCCCGTGCGGAACTGAGAAACGCTCGAGAGAGGAGCGGAGAGAAAACGAGAGGAGAGGAGAGGTGGCACGGCGTCTCGTTAAAAGTTTCTAGCGACGCGTATTCTTAATAGTCTGCGCGCGCGGACACGCCGTCATTAAAATTATAACCACCCTCCTGTATCACCTCAACGATCCCGTGCCATTCCGGGCAACGGCGAAAGAGAGAAAACGAGAAAGGCAGGGGAAATCACAATGAGAGAGAGAGAGAGAGAGAGAACGAGAGAAAGAGAATCAGAATAAACACTCGTGAGTCGACGAAATCCGTTTATTCGTTCGTGGAAAAATTCATGTATCGATGTTGCAAAGTAATCTTAGGAATATTGACGGTACAAATGGCATATATCGAATGTAAAAATACGCGAGATCGTCAAAATTATTTCCACGGATTTGTACGCTCAATAACGGGAAGAATCGGAAGAGTACGAAAAGATTCGAAAGAGGATAGAAGTTGACGAAGAGGATACAAAAGGAGGCTGGTAGGTCCATAAGAAAGCGGAAGTACGAGAAGAAGAGATACTCCCCGGCGGGATAAAAGCGCGTTTAACTGAAACTCGTGGAAAGTTGCGGGCTCTCTAAATATGTAAATACGAGGCTACTGGATGTTATTACGCGCGCATACATATAGACACGAGGCGGATGCGCGTCGCGTATATGTGTGTGTATGTGTACGTATATAGATTCGTAATGCGCGGGCGTGCATAAGGTAAAGCGACGTCCGGAAGAAAGCCGGCGTAATCGTCCGATATTTAAGTAGCGAGTTTAGGTACACTGGGTATATTTAAACGTGCTTATTATCATATAAATACAAGTTGGACGTTCAATTTACGCGCCGCAGGCTGCGCGGTTGTGAGCGGAGCGGGGCGGGCGGGCGAAGCTCTTCGTTTCGTCGTCGTGTGCGCGCGGCGACGGAGTTGCAAAAGTTATTATTGTTATTACCGTACCGTTTAGAAACTTTTGTTGAGCGCGCAACGGACATTACGCGGCCTGTATGCACTTTGGCGCATCGAGTTATCCGTCGTTGCGACTCGGATGATATTACGAGCGCGCGCGCGCGCTCGCGAGCTGCAACAATGTTAGTTAAATACCGGCTACGCGCGATGGAAAACTCACCGAAAGATTTACGGCATTGTCGAATGCGTAATCGTTGCACAATAAAAGGATAGAGTGTGTTGATGTTTTCCACCACGATATTCCTAAAGATAGCGATGTTGTTCCAAAATAATAATGCAAGTACGTGAAGATCGGAATCTCTCGTTTTTTATTTTTAACGTTTCGTAGTTTTATATAATGCAAAAATGTCTGATATGAAATTCTCTGTGAAAATGGACGAATGAAAATTTTCCGATTGAATCTATTACAAATCTTAGTTGAGATAAACCAGAATTCTGAATCTGATATGAAGAGAATCTCTTCTGATTCGTTTATTTTCAACTAGAAATTCCAGTGTAGACTCTAATCGATTTAAATATTATATAATAAGTAATATATTCGTTATTTTTTAAAACAATTTTGTATTTTGATTCTCATTCGCCCTTTAAAATCTCTATTTGTTATTATTTTATACTGAGAATCCTATACTTTTATAATTTGATTTCAATATTATATTTCACGCATCAATACGGCGCCGCGACAATTTATATCATTTCGACAAATCTTATTGCGATTGCTTCTCGAAACTATTGTATTACATTCTCGCGAGCGAGGCGGAAGAACAATTCCGCATGTGGTCTCTCGTGACGGATTCATTGTATCGTTTCGTTATTAATGAATCTTTGAAATATTAAGCCCACAACGCTTTATAAGCGCCAGGGTTGTTACCCTCAGCGTATTGATACATATCTAGGAGCAGTTTAAACACATAGACCTCCATCGTACACGCGCGTGTAATCGTAAAATCGATGTTCCGCTCCGCTTCGATTCCGTCTCGTGGTAAAACTGTTTCGTGGTGTTAAATAATAAATGCCCCGCGAGCGAAACGTCGCTAATATTACGTCAGATATTCTGGCTCACGGATAACGACGGGCAGTTTTGCCTCGAGTAAATTTTAACCGCTTCTAGCGGGAAGAAGACAATTCACAAATTCTGTATCTAGACGTGATAACAATTTCTTATTCATGCCCTCTGAATACGGTTCGTGAGAGTAAAGTATTCCACAATCTCGGAGAAATCTTTTACCGCGATGAGCGACGGTGCGACGACGCAATGATACTCAATGATCTGAAATAACTCGCGTCAATATATGCGGTTTTGTCGCAGGTTTTTCTCACGAAAGCTTCCAAATCGTTTCACTCAATTTCTCGCTAAACGGTTATTGTTCGTCATCTATGGCACGCGATACGTGTCCTCTCTGTGTTACGTCCGTGTTACCTCCGAGATTGCCGGAAGAATAATGCGGGGAATTTTATCGGGCGCTTGATAAAACGGGGAGAAAAAAAAGAACGCGTATATAGCCGCAGCTGCGTAACGTGGACGTCTCATGGTGTAAACACGAGTGCAGCGGCAGATACACCCTTATCAGGAGTGTGGCACGCATTCCCTCATTACCAGAGTATACCCGGGGCGCGTCCACCCCTTTCAGCCACCCTCCCGCAACTTACTCCCGCGCGCTCGGTTTCCCACCCTTCCTGCCGCAACTCTCCTTCCGCTGAACACTGGAGGGACGAATGAGAGAAAGATAGCGCACGCCGGTGTGTCCGACAGATAGAGCTTGAAAAATGCGCATTACTGGACGGTGCGCGGCCGTAGCGATCCATCCACCACCCGCATGTCCCTAACATGAAATTCAGAATGAAAAATTCGGGGGCACGTACGAGAGAATATGAAAACAGTTAATCAGTATAATCTCTCTGCAAGCAAAAAATACAATTGTTTTTTTTTATCTTTTTAGTATCTTCAGTATACGTGTCTTCGATGGATTAAGATGGAAGTGTTAAACGCAGACGTGTTAATTATTCTGGTAAGGCGAATTTTTTGCGGCTTCGAGATAGCACCTATTCGTTATGGTACAAACGATTAGCACCCTTGATTGACGATATGTACATTGCAAAGGATATCCATATTGAAACTCTATGGTTCAATGCGCGTTTAAAGAGAGTCAATCAAGGTTTAGCCACATTCACCTCACACGGAAAGACATACGCGAAATCGACGGACTGGCCGAATCCAGCTAGGCAAAAAGGTATTAACTACCTCTTAACATGCAGATTGCTCCCAGAAGACTTTAGTTCCCCAGGTTCTCCGGGAACGTTGATTGGACGATTATTTAATACCTCGTCGAGAGCAGCCTTCATTATTTCATGCGATTCGTCTGCGTGTTGTCGTGTTTTGTGTCTGTGTCATGAAATTGAATACACGCTACCTTTAAAGCCTTGCGTCCATGCTAGAAATCAGTTCGAGTTCTCTCAATCCGAGAAAAAGTTACTAAAACTCAAATCGGGGACACAAGCAACTCAGATGAAAATCTCGTATAGAGATCTCATATCAAAAACTACATTCTAGCTGTCCCATTTTTCCGTACTAATTACTAACTTCATATCGATTTCACTTATTATTGTCAGTCTTAATTACTAATTCTCAATGTGCTAGTTAATGTTGGGCAATGTGATAGAAACGTACAATGTATCTTTAAATAACCTTTAAAGTAAGGTAAATAAATAAATTACAGTAGCTAACATTCTCGACTACATACACTATATCTGGAGTCATCAGAGTATAATTACTTCTATTCGAGAACTCGGATTGAGAACTCGGACTGATTTCTAGCATCGTGGATACAAGGCTTAAAGCTGGCTTTAAAACTAGCAGTATTCAACTTGGTTGAATACCATCAAGTCGTCAGGCCACGACAGCTGCGTGAATATAAACACGCGCACGCTTAATTAAATGAAATTAACAAGCAGTATCTATATCGGAGGTAGTTTGCAGAATAAAAAGATGGCAAGCACACGAGAGAAGAGGAAGACGAAAAAGGAGAGGCAAACGGTGAATCGCAATAAACTGTGTATCATAGGTATTGGTAGTGGAAAAGGGAATCGTCGATGGGGGTGAGGAGGTGGGACGGTAGGTCCAATCGCATTTAATAGCACAAAATTACACCGAAATTGGATTCTAATTTAGCGTTCACGGGGCAAATCTATTCAAATTAGTTCAAGGGAAATAACGAGGCTCCTCCACTCTCTTCGCCCGCGGGATTAAATAAATTTCCTTTCTGTTAATCATTATGTAGATTGAACGACATTTCTTCTGCCGTCGCCATCGTTTCGGCATGTCACATCTTTTTTTTCCCTTTTAGACGAGCGGGGGTGCCGTGTGAGGCCGCGGGACCCGAATTTAAAGATAATTGCCTCGCACGATGAGACCGAAAAAAGGTGGCCGATGGGAATAAGTCACGATGAATATCAGCGGCCATTGTTGGCTGACTCATAAAAATCGCGCGTATTGATTTTTGACGTCATAAAACTCATCGATTTTTACGATTTTTTTCATATCCTTTTGCCCTCTTTCAATTTTCCTTGAAAATTCCTGGGGGAACGGTTACCTCAAAATTTTTTGAAATCTCTCAATATCGTTCATTGTTGTATATATCTGGGAGGTCAATCGACCGGTTTCTCAAGTATAATCTATACATCCGTTCAGAGAACTCGACGAGATAAAACGTTGTTTATAAAGCTCACGATTGTTCGCAAGATACCGATAACGCGGCAGTCGCGAAACAGGCGCACGAAAACTCGATCGCATTATAGAGCGGCGATATGCTCGCGCGCGCTCGCGCGACCGAAGAAAATACTCGATATACCAATAAAACCGATACGCCACGTCGAAAATTTGGCGACCCGCGGAATGAGACACTTGGCAACCACCTGTGGCACGGGGCATTTCGAAACGAGTTCTAATCTTGCCAACTATGGGCCGGCCGAAACGCGTCATCGAATTTCCGGCGTCACTCGTGGATCAGATCAAAATTGAAACGGAAATTACTTTTCGCGCCGAGTCGTTTTACGTTGACGGCTTAATAACTTCGCTGCGGCCGCTATAAATTAGTATACCGCTGTTACGCTTGTAACACTCGTTCATCCTGAATTACTTGCCTGAAAAAATTATATCGAATAAAAAATTTAAAAAAGAAAAAAAAGAACTGATTTTACGAGCATTATCGAGGCTTAATGTAATATTTCGCAGAGTTATATGGGCATAATAACAGGCAGCTAAAGATGAAATGTACAAAACAATATGTACAAATGCAAAATCAATATTTCACGTTTCAGAATAATTGAAACGTTCCGTAACGTGAACGAATATTATACTCCAAACAATTATAACAATTATAATCGAAACCTTCAGATAATATATTCGATCGACATTAATAAAACAGATACACGACTCTGTAGAAACGTAGTTAAGGATCAGTATTTCTATTTAAGATCCATCAACAAGGAAACTCGACCGAAAAGTCGACACGACGCTTCGTCATGCGGTTTATTCACGATCCCCCTTCGACGTGAAATTTGTCTCATTAACAATCTAATTAATAATCCAATTACGCAGCAAGATCCGCCCTCTGGCATATTTTCACGGTAAGGGGAAAACAATTCTGTCGGACGTTTCTCCCTTCCATTGCAGGTAGATGGAGAAATGGCGATAGCTTCGCGAGAGAGTGAGGCAAGAGGGTTAGTGCAGGGGGAGAGGAGGACCATGAGGAGAGGGGTGGATGTTTACCTCAACCCCCAGGAATTTAATAAGCAATTACCAGGGATGAAACGAGACGCATCCGTGTATCTGTATAACGAGGCGGTTTGCTGATGTGTGTTGTGTGTGTATGTGTATATATTTGCGCGCGCGCGCGTGTGCGTGCGAGAGAAAGAGATAGAGAAAAAGAGAATGAAAGAGGGCTGCTTATAGAAAATGAAACAGAAGAACGAAAAAGAGAGAAAGAGAGGAAGGAAGAGAAGAGAAAATAGAGTGAAGCGAATGAAAGACAGAAGACCATACATCCACGCATCTCAATCAAGGCAAAAGATAGATATACAATATTTCCGATAAATTACGGCCGATTTTGTCAAAATGTCTCCATTTGGAGAAACAGATGAGAATAGTTTCGGAACTGCTCGAAGATTGTGTCTGTAGTGATACGCGTATTAATTTTCTTTTGGGCAATTTCGTTTGAAAAGCCGCATGAATTTAATATTTTTCTGGATATATTAGCTAAAAAAAAGAAAAAAGACAAAAGTATCACATTAGGCGTCGTTTTAATATATCTGAATGCATAAAAGAATAATAATAATTTACTTTTCTGCGAGAGTTAATTAGGATTGTACGCCGGCCGGTGGACTGATGTTTTAGGGTGGATCGGACACGGTAACAACATAAGCGCATTGCGGACGGCTCTGCGTTCTCGGCCCTTTAGGATTTACGAGATATGAATGTACTGTGGGATAAAGAGAGAGGGCGGGAGGGTGGCGGATGCGGGGAATGGGTCCGTTTTCGTGGTTAATTGGCTGGGTGTATTTGCACGTACTTGCGGCGTAATTATGTGTATACACGTATGCGCGTTACCTAATACCTAATAAACGGCCTTGTGTATCGGCGAGAGCGAGAGATACGATTCGTCTGCTTATATAATGTCTCGTGACGGCCACGAGAATACATAATTAAAGAGCACGGAATAAATTAGCGAGGCGTTCAAACGAAATACGATGGAGGTTGAGTCGTTAAAGCTAACGGTCGAACGGCTAATCTTCAATTTTGATTGCGCAAGAACAAAATGCAACATACGTTCAACAAAAGTATATATCGATAAAGAATTTCGGAAGAAGGACTGTGGCATGTCAAAGGGATATGCGATCGCAATGAAGAGGTGGCTTCCTCAAAGGGTGATATGGCTGACATCCAGATATTCCTGCCGTTGGTACTTCCCCTTTCTATGTCTAGCACAGTGGTTTGTCATTCAAGGCACGCCGCCATAATTTGATATATTAGGTATACATAAGCGATGGCTGATCGCGGTTATTAGGTTGGGTACACGCTACAACCACCCCCTCCCCTCACGCCTCCCTCCCAAACTCCCATCGGAACGACCCCTGACCTGTTCGCTATCCATCCCCCTCTCCCCTTCCACATCATCTCTTGTTCCTCCACCTTCATCCCTTACCCCTCGCTCCTCTAACCCTCTTCTCGCTCAGCCTCGTCGATTCAGATCGCGCGGCTATTTGCTATGCTGCTCGCAGTCGCGAAATAGGATTATTATTATAGCCGTGCGCGCTCGCCAACTTTGACGGAGCCACCCTGAAGTGCGGGAGATAGGAGGAGGAGGAAGAGGAGGAGGTGGAAGGAGGTCTTCTGTGTTTAGTTACGGTGGAAATTTCGTGCAATGTTTTAAATACGACGGACTATAGTAAAAATGAAGACGAGCGACAATTAATTTTCACAATTTGCAATAATGCGTATACTAAGCTGGAATATTAAATGGTAACTTTCGGCAACGATGGTGTTGGAAAACCATTGATGGTGACATCGCAGGAAATATCCACTTAATTTTCCTGACACCGTTTCGTGGAATTGGCGGGACCGATTAATAGAAATGTCGAACTCGCTTCAACGCATCGACGCAAAAAGACAAACGTGAACCGTTCCGACTTCCATTATCGATAGCGCCAGCTAAAATACAAACAGCTTATCATCGATGTTACACGGGCAGAGCGTTACCCTTCTCCCGCAGTCGTTATCGTCCGCGTGTAAAAGTAACGCGAACATCTAACTGCAATTTGCGAAAAACCGCCTGCGCGAATTAACGCTCTCGCGCACTTAATCCATGCGACGCGACGCGATTGGCGTACTCTTTTTTTTCTTTCTCTCTTTATTTTTCGCTTTCGTTATTTTCCTTTCAACGTCCCGCCCGGAACAGTTTCATTAATGCGCGAATATGTGCAAATTCATGCTGATCCTTCGTTTGCGCCTAATGAATCGCCCGGAATATTGTCGCGGGCCTTTGACAACGGCGGATACCAAAGAATATCTGATCGATAACAACTATACGCGAACATTTATTGTATTTATAATATTTTAAATTCCCAGCCGAGCTTTCATTAGAGGGGAGGGGGAGGGAGTGACTCCCTGGATATTTGCACTGGAATATACATGGAACGAAATATATGAAATGAAATCTATAGTGAATCTAATCAAAATAAAAAAAAGTCCAACCATATAACAAGTTTATCATGTAGTTGAATTTTGTGTTATTAATTCTAACGATAATTTTAATTTTTGTGCATTTCTTACCCCATTTGTTTTCATAGCTCACTAAATACTTTTTATGGTTTAATGGGAAGTTTTATTGTTTGTACTTAATTCGTAATCTAATCAGATTCCATATAAGACCATGATACTATGTTACGAATCCTACGAATTGGAAACCCACAATCAAAAAGAGGAAGAAAAAGAGAAAAAACTGAATGACTGTATAGAAATTTAATTAAATCTTAATTAATATACAGGAATATACTTGAAAAATGTATTTTGTCTAACGTGGAAAAAACACCGGATTATTGTAAATATTTCTCAAACAGTTATTCATCGGTCTGCCCATTCCATTTTATTCGCGTGTATCAATTAGATACGCTTTTTTCCATACTGATAACATCGCGAAATAGGCCCGGCGAGGCGGATGGACACCACTGGCCAGCCTCAATAAATTCTCGTTCCGAAAACCTACGGGCGTCGTGCTGTAATTAGCATGCGTGCGACAAATGAAAAATGATTGCGCTACCGTAGATATGCGAACGCGTGCGTACACTCGTACTTTCATATCTTGCGCACTGAATGGATTTACGCTATTTTTCGTTAACGCCACACTTTTCGAACATAACATGACAAACCGCAATGTACGGTATTTACCAAAACGTTTCCGGTATTACGGTAGCTATTGATTCTTTTGATCGTTAGCATAGATCCCTTGATGCCTATAATAAAATGTTATAAAATTTATTGTTTAATCGTAAACATCTATCATTCTGATATCTTGACGTATGCAAATTTCCTTCATTTTTTTTGTTTCTCGTACATTTTTCGTTGATTCCTCGTTTCAAGATTAGTTACGGAATATGAGTATCGACATTATCGAACGGTTTTGTCAAAGGACACCAGGACGACGTCGGGACAAATACGTTTCGAAGCACGACGATCGCGCTATTTATTATTCAGTGGGTGGAAAAGGCTCGCCCTCCCCTGCGTGTATTTCGATCGCAGATAAACCTACCCGCGAGCGTAATGCAGGCTTTACTTTGGCGATTAGGTCCTTTTCCATGAGCACGCTCGATTTGTTGAGCGATCGAACTCACAAAGGAAATAATTTGTGTTCGAAAAATAGGAATTAATAATAAATTAACAAAGCAAAGAGAAAGAAGGGGAGAGGAGGACTTCCTTTGCGCATTTAAAGCACAAAATTAATCCGTAATACCTAATGCTAAAGTTTTCCCCGATGGGATTATTGATTGCTCGTAATAATCACATCACTGAATTTCACATCTCTCACGCTTCGCGCAAGTGGAGCTCTATTTCTCTCGAGTAGAACACGCGATCATTGGAAATATTAAAAACCCGTTTAACCGCCGCACGATGGCTATTATTAACCTCAAAAGCGGCTTGTCAACGCGCAGCCGGCATAAATGCCACCTAATATCTCGGCAATGATAAATGTGACGGACATCTTCCTCTTTTTTGTTGGGACGACGTGCATAAAATGTTCTCTCAAAGGGAGACCAAAGCGTTCCGCCGGATTCCGAGCAAATCTACCGCGTTTGCTCAAGTCCACGCGCGCGTAGCTGCACTTAGGTTGTTGTATTTAATTACGAACGACGCAGTTTACGCGGATGTCTTCATTTGCATGTACGGTTGAATAATGCACGAATAATGCGATTCTCGTTATAAGTTTCCGATTTTATGCTATAGTAAACGTATCGTTTTTTTAGATTTATAGAGAAATACAGAGGTGCAGAGTTTAAGAACGAGAGCCTTATATTTCTATAAATTACGTAAATATCGTAGTACATTTTACACGAAGAATGACATATAATGGTTCCTCTTTTCCATTGTCATCAAAGTGAAGTCCTATTCAAAGAAATTGAACTTAATTTACAGATATATTCTTAGCGTTACAGTATTGTCCAGCACGAGCTTTCTCTCGATTATCAATTCATTGGCAAGTTCCAACTCTATCTCTCGTACAAACTTAATTGGATTCTATCCTGTTTCTCTGCGATTTCTTAATCGTCTAATTAAATTCGTAATTTAAGTAGAAATATGAGGAAACTTGTTATTACATCAGTCTAATTACCGAATTTGATCAACTGATGATTTTCATCATAGATTAGACGACTGCTTGTAAAACAATCGAGCCAGAAGCGCTACAATCGTGTCCAGTTGATCGAAGTCCTCTGATTGGCCGAGGGTCCTTCTCTTCAAATCCATCCATCTATCTATCCGTCCAGGGGAACATCGTTAGATCACACACAAGGGCCTGTTCAAATATCATTACTCGGTTTGCTGCAGAGTCAAACGCGAATATCGCGAAATCGCACAAACATTTCATGAATCAGCCTCTACCATCGCGCGTACGCGCTGCCACCGCCAGCAGCGTAACCACCTTCTGCGGTATTCTCTTAATTTCCCCCGTGAAATCGCTGTCAAGTTGAACGGATTAATTCCTCTCTATTTGCCGCGGCTATTCGCCCTCCCCCCTCCCCTCTATCTGCTCCCTTCTCTCCTCTCTCGCACTTCTCTACTCGCGTAATCTTGTCGGGATTGTAACGAACGGTATTGATTTAATGGCCGAATTATGCTTCGATTAAACTGTCGCTCAAATATCTTCGGTTGTTTGTATACAATCTTAATATGAGATTCCGGCTGATACTTTACACACTATTTCTCCGCCACAAGCTTGTGCTTTTTCGAAAATTAGAAATCCTCTAAAAGGGCGGTATTCATAGTCGGATCTTATGTTTAAGACTGTCTTAAGTAATATCTTAAGATGCTAATACGGCTCTCTGATTGGTTCATGACATTTTAAGAGTGTACTTAAGACGGTCTTAAATATAAGATCCGATATGATCTGACTATGAATACCGGTCAAAGAGTCTGGAAATAAGAAAGCCATTTTCGATTGATCTATCCTGTTTTAACAATTCCTGAAAGAGAAAGAGAGAGAGAGAGAGAGAAATAGATAAGAAAAAGATACAGAATAAAAAGAGAAAGAAATAGTCAATGTACGTCCTTCTCTTTCGCAGATTTTTGTTAAAACTATCTTGGATACAAAACTATCTTGGATGGACAAATATCTAGACTCTTATTGGACTCTTATTTTCGAAAATAATTTCAGAACTCGAAGCTCGAGTCATTCAAATTATTTCATATATGAATGTTGCCCTTGAGTAATAACAACAATAATAAATTGCAGGAAGAAATAAATGTGAAATGCTGCAACATATATATTTCAGCCATTAAAATATAATATAATAATCGAAAATGAGCATAGCCACGTTCAACTCTGTCTTACACTATCACAACCGCAGTCTTCGCTAACTCAAAAACTAATCGCTTTTGAATATTACCACGATAATCATCACGACGTTTTTTTTTCTTTCCACTGGCAATCTCGTCGCCCACTCGTTTAATATACACCTCGCCCATGAAAACTGTTCCCGTCATCGTCGTCGTAGAAAACTTTCCTACTGGTGAAAATTACAATAATTACGAATCGATGCCACGGCTACACGCACCCTTGCACTCATACACTGCGTATATATGTGTAAGCTAGCTTTAATATGTCCTATAAAAGGCGCGCCAACTCCGACTCACATTAACGCACTACTCGAACGACATTATCTGATCTCTCCAAGGAGTTTTGTAAATATACGTACATATGAAATAGGTATACCTCAAATGTATACAATATACTAAAAAATTGGATATGTGTGTGTGTATAAATTTACTTTGAGAAATATTTAAGCACTATAAGACTCGCTTTGGCCAAAAATAGATTTATTTCTTTTAATCAATACAAAAGTGATAACTAAAGTAATAAATAATAAATAAAATTTAACATGGCTTTCATAAGGCTAGATGCCGTGTGTTGGATAGCACTATGAATTTATAGGAATTTTTTATATTTCGGAAGATAATTCAATAATTTTCAAAGCACTTTATCACGCTGTCTATTCATCTTACAATTTACGGAGTCACGCACTTTTGGAGTACTAGAGCGACCGTTCATCGAACGGTCATCGAACTCAGAAATTACCAAGTTCGAGGAGCGACACGGCGGCTGCTGACCAAGGGCAGGAAATTCCCGACTAGAGCCGCGGTCGAAGTGGGTGGACGAAGGGGTGGCAGAGGGTCGGACAGGTGGGATAGTGAAAATTTCAGCCCAGTGGTGGCCCGAATTAAGCGTCTAATTGTAAAGGCGACATGTGCGAGGGAACCGCTAGCGGGAGTAGCGGCGGAAAGTGGTGCGGCGAGCGCGATGGGGGCGCGTAGGTCGGACGGAGGTGAGAAGGTGGCGGGGGAGGAGGGGGGATGAAGGTAGCAATTAACTTCTCCTCGCGAGATTAGAGCGAGATATTACGAGATATCGAGCGACTTAACGGCAACACGCGAGAGACTTCAAAGGCAGTAATAAACTGCCTCTAATGAACCCCTTATCGCCCGGTGCCACCCCTCCGTGCCCCGTTCCCGCCCTCTTCTTCGTTTCCCTCAGCACCTCCGGCGACCTACCGTCTACGTACGTGCCTCCCTCGACGCGATGCGGGCTGAATCGAGCGCAGAAAATACGCCGTGTTCTCTTCCGCGCGAACGCAATCGGCAGTCTCTTTCTCTGTTATCGTTGTTGTTACTATTATCGCTATACTATTACTCTTGTCGTTCTAATGTTATATTGCCATTATTATCGATGTGAATGAAATCCATGTTTCATCACAATTTCGTCACTCTGTTATTTTCTTTCTTCACTTCAAGCTGTACTTCTTTCTAGATTTACAGGATCTAATGTATACATATATGTGTTTGTATAGATTATAATCAGTTCAGAGTAATGATGACTACATTAATCTGCAATTATTGATCTTGCTATCACGTTAACGCATTATCGGAATCAGATTAAATTAGCAATCTGATCAAAAACAAAAGTGAACAATCTTAAGATCAACGAAATGTTCGTTCTAGAAAGGATAGTGAGGAACCAGTCTATCCGTTTCTCAGCTCGTTTTCGGCTCGTCGCAGCACTGCGCCGCGCTACGCGGCATGGCGCGTCGCCGGTCTCCGTCAAGCCCAATCATGTTGATTCAACAAAGTACCTACCTACCAAATTGCTGGAATTTGGTATTCGGCCAGAAAGATGGAGGGAGAAGGAACCATCGGAGCAAGCTAGAGGACTGGAAGCCGTCTGATTGCACATCTAGGACAAACCAGCATCACGATGATGTCGCTCCAGCGGAAAGCCGAGCGATGATTGGCCGCACACACATTCTC
>NW_012130083.1:315454-317010 GCF_000143395.1 Atta cephalotes
TTTCTGGGGTTATGTTGACAGATGCCCAAGTTTATTGTATGACGTCTATGATCTATTTATTTCGACCACCACTTACCGCTAAAGCCATCTATAGGAAAACGGCGGAAGCAAAGTTGTACACCTAATTTTATTTTTCAAAAATGAAATCGATATCTATAGTCTTGAGTTATCGTGGCAAAATCAACGAAAAATATTATTTTGAGAAAAACGCGATCAAAATTTGAAAAGAAAATTTTTGCTAAAAAATTTATAAATCTTTCAAACTAATAGCAAAAATACACTATGTATCCGAATACACTATGTATTCTGTTAACCATTTCCCTCTTTAGGATCGAGCACAGCTTCACGGAGAATAATAGAAATACGGAAGACACCGACCGAAATCCCTTGTATTTTCATTATCCCCTTTTATTTTTTGGTTCTCCTGAGTTAAATTTTTCGAATTTCTTAAAAAAAAGCAAACAGGAAAATATTCTTCAAAAATCTACTCATACTATGAGAATAAGTAAAAAAAAACAAAAAATCGAATTTTTTTAAAGTGTGATTTTAAAACCATTCTAATTCCCTTAAATTCTTCAACTGTTTTATCCTTTCATATTCATATTTCTTTCTGATAATCTTCTCTTCTTTGAAATTTTAAGGGACTAACACTCTCAAACAGTTTATCGCGTTTCATTTTTCGACGAAAGCAAGCGGATGGGCGCCGAGATGGCCGATGTTAGACCCATCCCGACGATGGGGACGTCTCGTAGTCAAATATTGATACTAGGCCGGACTAAATCGTTCGACTATGCCAACAGATTAGGACGTACGTGCACCACGCTTGAGTAATAGCAATCGCGCGATAAGGACAGGACCAACGAAATTGAAATATCAACGCTAGCGTACTGATCGATGCGATCGATAATAAAAATATCTGTTCGTACCTATTAATGTCCTCCCCTTGCTTTTCACATCTCCGTGTTGCATAATATTTTAGCGACGGTATTATGATGAAACGTAGAAATACGAACGGCCGAATGCGCTTAACTGCAGCGTGAAATGCAAGAAATGTCACTTCTCGTGCGGATATAACCGGTTGGTTGAGTAAAAAAAGGACTGACAGTTCCATTACCTCCGGTACGTGCGCGGCCGGGCCAGGTTGTGCCGATCTATTTTGGGGGGACTAACTAAGTTCAGCGTCTGTTTCTCATTAAATTGCGCTCTGACCTCGAATCATCTAAATTTGGAACGGCCACGCCGATTAGGTGCATATTCATCACAGTGTGGTAATTCCGAAGTCTCAATCATTTATCGATAAACGATCAACGTATATACAGAGAGATTTGCGTATTGTGCGGCAATATCATATGATAGGCGAGATAACATTTAGAAATAATTATAAAGATATATAAAATTTGTTCCATTTTTTTCAAGCATCTAAAGATATGTCGTCTATCAGGCAATTGATGTGTTGTTTTTTCTATTGTATTATTATTACTTGTCTTACCTAGGTATCGGTATAATTTTACATTTTTCAGATTTATTTCCAATCATTGCTTAGATCTTCATATTTT
>NW_012130083.1:317030-318409 GCF_000143395.1 Atta cephalotes
ATCTCTCTCTCTCTCTCTCTCTCTCTCTCTCTCTCTCTCTCTTCCCCTTTTCCTCGATCCCTTCAACCCCTCGTCCGTACGCCCGAAACCCGATGGCGTCGGGGGCTGGGGGTGATTGGACGCATCTCGGTGATTGTGGCACCCACCGTCCACCCCTCTGCACTCCCCTTCACTCTCTCTCTTTCTCTCTCCCTCCCTCTCTCCTTTCGTTCCGTCCACCGCGCCATCCCTTCTACACGGCTGTAAATCGAGTTTACCCTCTTGCCGTGGCTCAGCCCTTCAATCAAACTGATTGAAACATTCCTTGAATCCAAAAGAAACGAACCGCCATCCCTTCTCTCTCGTCTCTCCAACCTCCCCGCTATCTTTCCGAGTCGCACCGCGCTCGCTATCCTCTCTATCCATCTGTCTATCCACTCGGCCCGCGCGGATATATCCGTCGTTCTCTTTTCGACGAGGCGGTTGCAGCAGACGCTGCTGCCGCGCGCAGGAGACACCCGATGGTGTTTCGAGACAACCGGTTGGTTTCAATTCCGACAGTAGTTTGATTGTAAAGCTGCGCAGGATATAAAGCGCTTAGCGTGATATGATGCACCGAGTGTTCCGTAAGAATGTGCTATTGTTGCCTTAAGCGACAGTCATACGCGAAGTCTGATGAACTTTTCATGATATAATCCCACAAGTGCATCGATTTGGATTCGTCTATTAAATGTGAATTTTAGATATCGGAAAATATAAGAGAGTGAAAAAATATACTATTCTTTAATTATCTACTGTTGTTTAATTTTTGTTATATATATTTTTAAGAGGATCAGAAGAGTTTCAATGATCGAAAATTGGATAATTTTAAATATTGTTTATGAATAGTTATACATAAATTTTCTTGTTATGTTTTTAAGGGTTCTTTGATAAACAAAATCAGATCCAAAAATCAGATCCAAAAAAATATGAATATTTGAGGGAGATATAGGTAATTGAAAGTAACTGCGCCATTTACGCACTGCTGTGGTTTTGCTACGATTCCGGATGAACGAGTTGGAATTTTTCAATTTTTTTGGTGCCATTTTGTTTACGAGATCCTTCTTTATAGTGAATCTGAACCTAAAATAGAAAAAAACCAAAACATCAAGTTAAAAATAATGGCGGTCAAAAATTTGAAAATGTTGAAAAATTTTTTGCTGTTAAAATGGATTAAAAAAATAATTTTTTCGTGTACAAAAATAGGTTCAATTTGCAAAAAAATTTATTATTAGGTAACTTTGCTTCCGCCGTTTTTTCCGAAATTCTTCCGAAGTTTTATTGTAAAAAACTGATTATACATTTATGATTCAAAGTATTGTCCATCGCTGGCCACTACTTTCTCCCATCTTTCGGGTAGC
>NW_012130083.1:320436-326757 GCF_000143395.1 Atta cephalotes
TATATATATATATATATATATATATATATCTCTCTCTCTCTCTCTCTCTCTCTCTCTCTCTCTTATATATATATATATATATATATATATATATATATATATATATATATACTGACTTTTTTCAATTTTAATTCTATATTTCTAAATCACTGGAAGCCCCAGATTTTAAGATTTTAACATATATTTAGATATTGTAACGATGTCCACATGCTGTACAAAATATATTTTAACAATATAGCAAATAATTGCCATAGATATTGGAAAAAAGAAGGCAAATATGATTATGACGTAAAACAGCAACTTCCTAGTTCCGCGGCTATTTTGCACGAGAGGAATGTTGATTACACGATATTGGCTCCCAGGAATCTCGGCACGGTATAAACGAACGCGCGGCAAGTACCACGATAAATTAGCCATAATGGCCGCGCACAATAACAGTATTTATTATTAATAACGAAGCGTCGGGCGTTGTTATTAGTTTCAAGAAATTAGACGGAGCCGATTCTCTCTGTCGGCCACGCGGAATCGCGCCTGCGCCAGTAAAGCCGGATTATCCAATGTCTCATGTTGTGCGACGGAGTCGCACTAATTTAATGGAAGCGATAATTTCTAATTTATTCATGAGTCATCGTTATCAACTTTTCGACATGATAAGCGGCGATATGCGAAGAAGAATGCAGTGCGCTGAGAATGCGAACGTCTGAAGACGTTCTCCAAGTTTACCGAAAAAGGAACTTTTTCATTCTGCTTTCCTTTTTTCTTTAACTTTCTCGGCTATTTTCCCGTTGATCGATGGATTCGATATGTTCGGTTTAAGAGAAATTAACAACTACGACTCACCGTCTGTAGTCGGCTTTGCAGAGGATCATGCCACTTTTGGTGTAGCAGGACTGGCCGATCTCTCCCAATACTACGTTGCAATACGTGCACTTGAGACAGCCAATGTGCCAGTAGCGATCCATCGCTAGCAACAACCATCTTTCCACTATTTGTACACCGCAGGCGGCGCATTGCCGAAGACCCGTTGACCCGCTAGGGACACCTTCTTGCTGTAACATCAAGTTTTCATTTTTGTCACTTCTTAAGTGTATAACATATACTATTTGAAATTCATAAATAGCAGACTATAATTTACATTAATTTGTATCTAGTTAAGGATATATTACGCAGTTTAATTTGTATTAAATTAAACTTGTTATTACGTTTTCTTGAGACAGCAAGAGAGATGATTGTTGCGAAGTGAGTTTGAGTTCTAAAAAATGATGGCGGACATATTTTTTTAAGAGGACACGTATACGAGTTGCCATAGAACTTAGAAATCGTTTCTAGCCCATTATAAGTAGAAATTCAAGCATCGTGGTAATTAATGCGAAACAGAAAGTCATTAACGAACACTAAATCATTACGGCGTCTTAAGTGCGCGCTTATTATGAATGCTTACTCGTGATTATGCAAACACACGTAGGCGAACGTAACTCTTGCTAGCGGGATCTACAACTTGCTCGCTAATTTCACTTTGTGCAACATTGCTCAATACAGTATTGTTAAAAATATTTTAGTTTATCATTAATTCAATGAAATTGCATTGATCTTATATTTGACAAGTTCTTCTTGTCGATAACAAGTTCTTCTTCTAATTCTCGATAATTATATTTATCTAAAAAGATGAAAAAAAATGATATGTGCAACTATTTTTGTGGAAAAAGTAATAAAAAATTTGAAGATAAAATTAATTGGTCTATCTGTGTTATTTGTAGAAATATACACACATAAAAAGAAAAGAAACAATTCGGTGATTAAAAACAAGTGTCGATTTCAATACAAGCCAGATGCGCTGTTATTGCAGCTGCTACACTGAGAGAAAAATATTTGTGACCATAATTGTATGGTAAAATATAGATAAATTAAATGATTAAAAGCTTTATTTTTAAAGTTATTGCTGTTATACTATTATAATAATAATTCTATTTATAACTCTACTCCAAAAAATATAGAGTTGTTACTGAAAATGACTATAAATTATAGTTAAATTATGGCAATTGCAACTATTTTTTTTTCTCAGTGTAGCTATAGATTTCTATGTTAAAAGTACACAAAAATTACATTGGATACACGCATACTTAACATGTGTACTTGTATTTGTTACATTCGTATATTTAATATCTATCAACGTAATAATCCCGTGGTGTAGGATGACTTTCAAATAACAACGTCTGCCCGTGCAGTTATGCGAATAGTCGGACACGGTACGCTACGCACAGCAATATTCATTCGACTTGCGTCACAGAATATGAGAGCAAATGCGTTAATTGCTATTGCGTCGTGTCGACGAGCGTAGTCTCCGAAAAAGATATATTTCCCGCGCGAAAAGAAAAAAAAAATGTTCTCAACTGCGCATGTAATCTTACTTTGACTTCCGTTTTGATGCCGGAGATCCACTTATTCATCCGTGGCGTAATCGCGTTGTATTGATACGAGTATTGGACCTCCATGACGCACTTCACTGTGTGTGTGTCTCTCTCTCTCTCTCACCGTGGAGCACGAAGGTAAAAAAAGAAATGGAGCGAAAGAAAAGAGAGGAAAAAAAAAGAACAATGTCGAAAAACTGATCTCGGGCCGCACTCCGAATTCACTCGGCCAATGATATCACTCGACCTCGAACAAGTTCCCGTTGCGATACACTCACTTTCCCCCACCGCGATTTGCGGGATTTCAAGGATCCGGAGGACCTCGCTTCCCCGTCGAATTTCACACAGTATTATGGAAACGAAGCCTCTAAGAACTTCAGATGACTATAAGCGAAGCTTGCCACTTTCGGCGTCGCCGTATCCTCGCGTAACGCGGTGCATGGATGTACGTATACAGAAAGGGAATGAGAGGAGAGAAGAGAAGAAACGAAACGAAACGAAACGAAACGAAACGAAACGAAATGAAACGAAACGAAACGAAACGAAACGAAACGAAACGAAGCGAAGCGACGTACGGACGGGACCCAACTGGCTGGTGCTGCGGGCCCCCCGAATGCCTGCGGGCCTGCGCGGGTTCAGGTACCTTGGTCTCAGGGTAGGGAGAATATAAAAAGGCGAGTCTAGAAAAGAACCAACCAACGCTGAAAGAGAAGGCAAGATAAAGACAGAGTGATGGATCAACGAGGCGAGGGGAAAGGAAACAGAGCGGATTGAGAGGGGAGGTGAACGGAGGGACCCATTCGTGTGCCAGACAGAGAGAGACCCAACGACTGGGAAGGGGAGAGAAAGGGGAAGGGGTCTTTTCCATAGCATCGGTTGAGAGAAGAGAATGGTAGGAAGGGGGAGAAAGAAAAAGAGAGAGAAACAGGAGAGGAACAAAGACAGACAGAGGTGAGAGAGGAATATATTCTGGGACAGGCTTCCTAAGTGCCGTGAGTCTTACAATGTTGTGTAAAGCGAAAGTTGCGGCGAATTTTCAGATACATTACGTATACATTTATGGAATATAATGGTAAAGAAAGTAAAAAATAAAGTAGCAGAAAAAAAAGAAAAGATATAGTATGAAAAACAAATTATGAAAAAAATGCAGAAAGAGACAGGAAATCAAAGCACAGGAATGAAAAAAGAGATGCAAAACAGGCTAGAGAAAGAGAAACAAAATAGAGGGATAAAAAAAGAGAAATAGAAGGGAGTCTAAAACTAAGAAGATATGAAGGAGGTAAAGATAAAAATATGAAAAACATAAGAAGATTTGAGAGAAAAAATAAGGAGAACGGTAGAAGTGAGGAGAAAAGAGAAGGAATAACGAATACAGAAAACTCAATATAGAGAAAAAAAGGAGCAGCGAGAGAATAAGGATGAATCGGAGTGAGACAGTGACAGTATACGAGTGGAAACAAGACTGAGAAACTATAAGAAAGATTATAAGAAAGAATGACAGAAAGAAGATCCAAAAAATTCGAAGAATGAATACGACAGTACGTCATTCAAGAATCCAAATAATTGATAGATTCGAGTTAACAATTATGGCACTTGATTATTTAAATCATGAGAAAAAAAAATTTTAGAATGTGAATTTTAGAAAATTTAACAGTATAAAATTTCAGACACCTGGAATAAAAAGTGTTTATCTTGATTTCCAAAACAGCCACTATTAATATCGGATAACAATTCTAGATATACAAGAAAGTATAAGAAAATTTAAAACATGTAACTTTTGTTGCTGTCCAAGTCAATGTCATCCTCTTCCAGTCATAATTGATAAAATAAAATCCCAATTACATTTTTCTCAAAAAGAGAGATTTAAACTGTGGTTGTAACACAATTTCGTATGTTACATACATTTATACAAATAGCAGAGAAAAGCCAGATAATTGGACGAATTATTTAGAAAATAAGAAAATGTCCTGTTAAATTTAAACCAGAACGTAGTTGAAAAAAAAGACTCTATAGTAGCAATCATCGAAAAACAGTTCACAAAGTAGAGCAACAGATGTATGTACGTCTTTGGGCGTTGGAAACCGGAAGACAGGGTACAGTCAACACAGAAAGGTGAATAAAGAATGAAAGTTGGAGAAGCAATATACTCTGAAAAAGGCAGAACGTTGTGTGATGCAAGGGCAGGGAAGAGAAGAAAGGGAAAGGGGCAGGTAAAGCATCGAGCAAAAAACTGCAAGAGGGAACCGCGCGAGCCCCTCCGCCCCTATTCAATTATATTTCTCCATCATAAATGCCTATATTGTTACGTTTGTCAATGGTGGGGTAAGTGAGGGTCGGACGGATAATACTGTCGAATTGTACCCTGTGACCCTATGTTATACCGTTCCCGAGTCCTTTATGACGAAGTCGGAGGGTCTTGGAATTTTTCGCCACTCTTCGTCTTTGGAACCACCTGTATCGCTTCACTCGTACAAGAAAAAATTGAATTTCAGAGCATATGTAATTCATACGCGCATATAAAAAAATATTAACGAAATACTGATATTTCAAAAATAACCGAAGACATCAGGAGATGGTATGGTCTTGGCGCTAAGACAAAGCGTAGCGCCGATAAATTATTACATAAAATCAGACATTACGTAAAAATACAATATTCACCTTGAGCGTGCAATTATTGTTGTGATTAACCGGCGGGTACGCGGGATGCCCCGGCATATGCGGATGGGGATGTCCAGGGTGATGTGGATGATCTGGCATCATGCCGCCACCGCTATGATGATGTCCGTTGCTGCCCATACCCTGTCCAGGTTGTAGGGCACCGTAAGGAGTGGCGGGATCGCCTGCACCACCACTATGTTGAGGTGAATGCGGGCTGGGTAAGTCGGGGGTGGTCGTGGTGCCGCCGCCACCGCCACCTCCGCCACCTCCACCAGTCCCATACGCGTGATGCGGCCCGCCGGGCCCTGGATGATGCGGACTGCTCGAGAGCGAGGGATGGTGGGGGTAGGCTGCGGAGTGGCCCGGATGGTGGGGGTTCATGCCAGCGGTTAACGCGCTCGCCAGTTTGACCGATGAAAGGGTGGGCTCAGAGAGCCCACCGACGGTTTCCAACGGCGAAACGAAGAAGAGAGGAGCGGCTATGCGGCGCTCTATTGCGTCTCGGCACCGGCTCTTTTCTTCCGGTACTTCGGTGAAATCTGTAAAAATAAAATAAGTGTTTTTTGAGAGTTAATTGATTGATAAAAGATTGATCGAGTAAAGTTCTGACATAAATATCATTGTTTGATAAAAGTTAATTCAGCATATCAATTATCTTTCTCTTTGATCCTTTTCTTAACAAATCGATAGTAAAATCTTAATTGTTATATAAATTAAAGACGCATTACACATATTATATATCCTGATATATATCCTTAATATTATAGAGCAATTTGGTATCGATGCCTTCTTTCTCGTACTTTATCTATCATTGTTGCTATATTTAAAAAATTCTACTTTTGTATAACATGATATAAAAATCATAGAAACCAAAATGCAAGGAAATTTTAACTATTCACTAAGAGTGAATTAGAGTTCACGAAACAGCCTGACCTGTTCTTTGTCAAAAGCCTTGAGATTGGCAAGTGTGACCTGTGCGGCACGCCCATCTTAATTAACAGTAATTGTTCGTCCCTAGCTCAGCAGGTGTCGACCAACCAACCTTCCATTCCAAACTTCTGTCTACTTGTCCTTTGGGGCGCAACAAGCGGTCTTTATTTGATCGGCCTTAAGGGCGCATGATATCTTACAGGAATATTCTCTTCATGAGAAGATGAACGTTAACCTATAACGGTTTTCTCTAATAACATTCAACGATGTGTGTGTGTGTGTGTGTGTGTGTGTGTGTGTGTGTGTGTGTGTGTGTGTGTGTGTA
>NW_012130083.1:329333-331975 GCF_000143395.1 Atta cephalotes
TAGTGTGTGTGTGTGTGTGTGTGTGTGTGTGTGTGTGTGTGTGTGTGTGTGTGTGTGTGTACGCATAATAATTAATGAATAATGGAGAAGTAATTATCTTCTTGTAACGACGATCGATAATAAATTCGTCGGTCCGACAATCTCATAAAGAGAGATAAGCGTGTGTAACATTAAAAATTTCTTTGTTATGCAAAAGGGTGCGCTTCGTTTCGATAAATGCGATTCCACTGTATGCGGGGAAAGTAAAACTGTCGGTGCGTCCTCGGTGGGAGAAAGTAATTAGCGCGCGCGCGCTGAAGCATATATTATTCCACGATGCAGGCGCACATCGGTACATCGGAACACACTCAGGCTCTTAATACGTATTTAATTAAGTATGCCGTGGTAGAGAGAGCGTAGGAGGACGCGCGGAGGAGGGCGGACGACGGGGGAGTTTATAGTGGATATCAGTATGGGCAACCATAACTCTCTCGCGCCTCCGCCAGCGAGCAGCGTGCCACTTATACGAGCACCTACCGCGATGGAATTTCATCCTCGCCGTTACCACATAAATCTCCGGCGCATTAATGCCCTTACGGACTCGCCCGCTCCGCGTTTCTGCGTGTCGGCTTCTTCTTAATGCGGTTACTTAGATGCCGCACGCGTGTCACACAGCGTTCCGTTCACAAGTTGGGATTTCAAAACTATCGCAAATTATCGCATCAATCGTTCAATCGTAAATCAAAATAATTATGGATCGCGTTAAGATCACGCTCATACCAGATCGTGTACGAAAAACACTGTGGGAATTGTGGAATTGTCGTTATCGAACAAGTAAATTAAAAGTATAAGGAATATTTGTTCAAATCGATATCATCAAAATATGGGGTTAGCCTGACGACTTGTGATTTCAAATGTAGATGCCGATGCTCCCCGTCGTTCGTTATCAGCTCGCTCCCACGCATTTACGAGGCCTGACCTCTCCAGAGACGTTCGCCGTGCTCCTCGCGGAAGCGCGATAGCCAAACGATAACAAGATGATAACGAGGGAATACACCGGTAATTACCGGAATGATAATGACGAGAAGAACGACGAAAGCGCGTGGGTGGGTGGGGGGTGGTGGTGGAAGGCGAAGGAGGAGAACAGCAGAGGGCGATCGGCTGCGATAGGGATAATTAACGATCGCAATCGTACGAAAATGAGGACAGGGCGAGTGCGACGACGACGATAACGAGCGGTCCAGCGATCTTATTAGCGATAAGCGTCGATAACGAGGACGCCCCGTTTCTATACGACAGCGAGCGGAAAGAAAGTCAGCCTAAGGATTAATGGCGATCCTTGTAGTCATTGCGGGGATGGAACGTTACATTCCGGATGACATCCAATCCCTTAGTGGCTGGCTTGCCTCAACCGTTTCAAGGTCGCCAACCATATGTTTTTAATTTTAGACACATGTTGATTAAACACGTGACTAATACATCCCCACATGTATGAAAATAAAATTTTAAAACAATATATATAAGATAACAGTACAAAACAGTACAGACTTCATTATAGTAAACCCTCTTTTTTTTATTGAGACGAATTTCTCTCGATTCACGATTTACAGCATCTACGTTCGAATTGAATTTAAATATTTCTTGGACTGACAAACTCTTTCGCGAATTGCCAGATCGTAAGTCCTCCTTCGCCATCTTCCTTTGTATGTGCGATCGCATTGTTGAAAATTGCTGTTTCATTGGGATCGGCAGTATTACGAAATCGTATAGTAGGGCGTTGTCTTAAGGACCAATAAAATGATACAGTTCGGGTAACCCATGATTCTGCAAAATTAATATCGGCGCTACAATTTCATTCCAAGACGATAACTCATCGCGCTTATTTAAGAGTAGAGAACATACAGACGCGCTTTGAAATCTTCATAAACTTAATGTTAAAATAAGGGATATCATTTTAAAAGATGAACGATAGTCTAACTAGAATGCTATCAGCTTCCTAATTTCATCAGTCATCGATCAGACGTCAAAAAGTGACAGAGATAAAATGTTTCAACGTCGCAGCGAAAACTTTTACGCACGCTATTCTACCATCACAGACGAGAAATGCAACCTCAGCGAATTTACATCAAGATCTGCTTATTAATGTATTATTTTTCTTGATAGCTGATAGTTATGTATATATATTCAACATCCCACGGTGTGAGGAAAAAAGAGCAACTCTGATTATTATTAATAAAAAAAAATGAGGTTATGCACCAGTCCTCAAAGGAACTCCGGTAATGATGACCAAGACTCACCCTCGGGCTTTCCATCTTCCAATTCCGCGGCAATAATACGTTACGCGGAAGGTTCAAGAATTCCGCTGCAGCCGGTCGACGACAATAAAATAGAGTATTTTGTATCTCGTAATAAACCTTCAAGTGGCATAATGAACACCCTCGAGTCTGCAAGTACCGAAACGCGCGTTCTAGAAGTGCGTCAGAACCAATCGACGTAACGGAGAGAGAGAGAGAGAGAGAGAGAGAGAGAGAGAGAGAGACTCTACTAAATTACGACTCGTCGACAAGAACGTCATAGAAGTAATTTGTACTACCAAGTAATTACGTTAGGTAAATTTAGTTGACGTAATTAATTTAACTTAACTTAATTACTAATTTAAAGTT
>NW_012130083.1:332068-339225 GCF_000143395.1 Atta cephalotes
TAACGTAACGTAACGTAACGTAACGTAACGTTAACGTAAACGTAACGTACGTAACGTAACGTAAGTAAGTACTAGTAGTAGTACGTAGTAGTAGTAAGAGAGNGAGAGAGAGAGAGAGAACTCTCAAAATTACGACTCGTCGCAAGAACGTCATGAGAAATTTGTATCCAGAATTCTTGGAAATTTATTGCGAATATTTACTACTAATTCATTTAATTAGCTCGACCATGACTCTGTTTAAATAAAGATTCATAATTCAAAGCCAACTTGCCTCACACCGAGAAACAAGATAACGCTCCTATTCCTCCATCTATTTTGTATAATAATAAATTTACAGAGCTTAGTTATATAACTTACAATGTCCTAATTTGTCTTTTCGGGAATATCAAATGTCTTAAGATTATTGCCCTGGTTTCGCACGAAAAAACACGGTCATTCTCTTAGGGCGCGCCCGAGGCGAGCGAGGATCGATGTAGGGATGTAATGATAAGTTCAGGCCGGTAATCACAGGCGAGAGAAGGACAGCGACGGGGAAGACTGAAAATAATCTAATTATTGGCGAGGACAATTATAGTGATTAGGCGCGTCGCGGCGGCCTCTTCCCTGTTTGCCACGCACGGCCCACCTATTATAAGTGTATCCTAGGAGGGTGTACAAATGAAAAGGCGTGCGCGGGCGCGCGCGTGAATGCGAGCTCTCCTTTCTTCGGACGAAGGAAACAGGCGGCAGGGAAGAGGAACAACAACGAGGGACCACGGCACGCAATTACTGAGGAATGCAGACGAAGGAAGAAAGCGGCTTTCTTCCATGTATTGGCCCGCCATGTTCACTGAATTCGTTTGACGCAATCCTTACTCTTGGAAATTTCAAATCGGAACAATTCGAGCGTCGAGTTGTTCTTTTGGTTCTTCTTAGATCTCTGTTGAAATATTCGCGTAAGTTGAAGTTGGTTTCTTGGCTCGTTAAGGATTTTTAAGTTCATTACTCTTTGCGTTCTTAAATAAGGAGATTCATGGACTGATAAACTCTTCGTTTTTATGATCTTGGAACTTGGATTCATAAACCTCGAATAGCACTTGGAGAAAGTTATTGTAACGAGATAAATAGCATAAATATATTTCTGCATGCAGATGCATTTACACAATTCTCAAAGTTAAGAAAAATAAGAAGAATAGGTTAATAGATAAAAAAAAACAATGATTAGTCAATACAATGTCTTGCGCGCTGCCGAAGACTATCGGTCGTTACGGTCGGCTTGAGATTCATGTGGCGCAAAGTAACAAGCTGCCAACGTTGGATATTTATGGGGGCCGTCAAGGGTCAAACCCAGTTTCGCCCAATACGCACAGTTGCCATTCCACATCTTCGCCGCGAGAAGGAGAAGAAGAGAGAGAATAACAGTTTTATATTTTATATTTAATACCTTGTGTGCGCCACGATGCACTCCTGTCCCTGCGGAAACGAGTGGATAGAATTTTCTTCAAAAACTTTTCTCGACTTTTTTGATCGGCGAATAGCCCCCGACAATCTTCCGAGAGATATCATACTTTAATGCAATTCAGGATGATAATCCCCAAATGAAATATATATAATATACATATACGTATTGTGTCGCTTCTGACATGTGTAAGTTTTGTGGATCATTAAAACATAGCAAGATAATATTACTGTTCTGAGGTATGTAGTTGAAGATGAAACTTCCCCTTGTCCTTCTTCCCATATGCACAACCACGGGAACATGCGAGTGCGCCGCAGTGCGCAATAAAATTAGCGTCTATCGGTCAAGGTAAGTGCGGCGCGCATTAGACAAGGCGGTCGAGCGGGTGAAGATCAGGAAACGTCGGAACCGAGTGGAAGGCAGGCATGGTGGAAGCAGTGGAAGCCTAATTGGCCGAAATTAGCAAGTTTAGTCATTAGCGGAGTTTCCGGCGGCGGTGGCGGTGACGGTGACGGTGACGGTAGCGGTGGCGGCAGCGGCGGCGGCGGCATTGGTGGGTTCACTTGACTCTACTTCCTAGGAAAGGAAGGACGGAAGGAAAGTGTATACAGTTTGACCTAAACGATACTACGGGTAAAATGACTCTTCCCGACTGTGTCATTTCGTATAGCTTTTCAAGGCTCGATTGAGCGTCGTTGGCTATCTCATCTGGATCCCGATTAGAAACAAATAGAATCCGATGATAGTGCCATCCAAATATCGTTGATGTCGAAATGATTCGTTTTGGTTCTGTCGTAGTTGAGCATTCGCGATCTCCTGTCGTGACCTGTATTACGCTGCACTGTGTGCATTGCGGTCGCGTTGCTCTATCGGCGTAGTGCAGCACGGCGCGCGTGAGGCTTATCGCGATCATGAGACGGCGAGAGCGAAAAGTTGTTCGCCGAGAGAGGATCGATGACCTACTCGAGGCGGCCCCGCTTCGATAATACGCTTTAAATACGTCGGCGTCAAGGTGTTGATATCGCATCGATATGATGGCGCGATGGTAAGGTGCAGACCGCAGGATTCCGATGGAAACAGTTATTTGCGGTCTCACGGTGCGAGACGCGTTTCTGACATACTCAGCGCGCGACTGTTAACGATCCTACGGTATCGGCGATACTGTACAATCCCTCGTATCGATATCACGATATTTTCTATGACCTTAGGTTTATCGAAACATTGTCCACGACTTCGAAAGAACACGATACTTAATAAATACAGAGAATGCTGTTGGCATAGGCAATTTCGTTCAGTGTAGCAATAACATAGAAAATATGTATGATTGGTTATCATTACCGACCCAAAACATACCATATCCTCGAAAACGTCGAGATGAATCGTTATTGCACGACCTGGAAGAATGTCTAATACCCTAACATTATCAATTGTCCTCATGTGTCAGGCAAATTCTGAAAGACGGAATAATAGAAAGAATACAGGCGGAACGGGCAAGATGAAAAGTATATACGAGAGGAGAGAAGAAGCAACAGGAAGAAAAGGCCAAGGAAGAGAAGAAAGAGAAAAAGAAAAGGAGAATGACGGAGAAGAACGAGGGAAAAGTGCTTGTCCGCAGGGCTATGAGGCAATTACAAAATTGCAAAAATTAACCATAAAACCCGACCGGCATACCGGCGCTACCATAAAGCTAGCCGGACGACCGGCTGATCGGCGCATATTTTTGGCGTTTACGACCAATCACGTGGCCACGTGGAGAACGGAGAACGTTGAGCGGTATACACGTTCCCTCCCCTCGCGCGAGTGCAACCCGCGCGGGTGGATTCTCCCCGCGCAGCGGAAAGAAAATTGCACAGCGATTTTGCAACGCCATTCGAAATGCCGCTGTAAAACGTCTACCCTTCTCCCATCTTCTTCTCCCCTCTCGCCCCCTCCTTCGTCTCCGGCCTCATCTCCCTATCCGCATTTCTTCCTCCATCATTCCTCCTACCTCCCCGGCAACCCTTTTGCTCTGCGAGTATGAATCCGTCAGACGGAACGACGAGAGAATTCGCATTAAATCATATTTTCCACGTTGTTTCGCGATCAGACGTCTTAAATATCGTAAGATAGCGAGCGCTGAAAGATTATCCAAAGGTGGTGGGATTTTACGTCTGGCCTTGTTGGATTTATCTGAGATTGTTCAACAATAAAATGTACCATCTCTAATCGTCGTATATACCGTTTTATTTCGTATATGAGGAATTAATAACACTCGCTCGCGCGCGCTTCGCCCAATTAAGCAGTCCGATTTTTCGATAATCTGCGGCCACGTGTTGCGCCGCGATAATTATTTCTACCACCGCGGCAATATTGCGCTCACGCGCCGCAATTATTTATCGTCGTTTCATACAATGCTCGTTCATGAGACTGATGATACGCGCGCTTACATACCCGTATATTATTTACAGAAATATTAGCTATTTTTTTTAAGGAGTTGTCGTGATAATTCAAGTTGTACTGTGCCGAATATTTCCAAGCGTAGCAAAAACGGCAAAAGAGAGAGAGTTAGAGAGAGAGAGAGAGAGAAAACAAAAAAGACAGTGATTTTGTAAATTAAGAGATGGACGCAGCCGCTTGCACGATGCTCCTGACGAGCGCATTAATTCCGTTTGAAATTCGGATGAATGCATTAATTCTCTCCTGACCCCGTTGTACAAAATGCGTACCCTACGAATCAACAATGCCAGCCGGCCGAACCAGCATACGTTATATTCTCACGCATCTAGACGCACACGCACACACACGCACACACACGCACACATATATTAACCGCGTGCGCGAGTACACTCGTTGGGCATCAGCTGCTCTGTACGAGGGCCCTTAATTATTCTATTAAACAGGCCGCGGTCTTATTGTAATGCGTACGAGTTTGCGCGCGCGCGTGTACGTGCGCGTGTGTTTACGTGTGTGCGTGTGTATACGAGCTCTGAATGGAACCATAAATTTATTGTGTCGAAGAGGAGATTGCCGGGGCCGAAGAAAGCTGTTTGGCGCAATTGAATGCGAGTTGCGGTATTGTGCACCCGAATCGAACCCCGCTAGATCAATTCGTCCGGATGCTCTTTTTTCATTCCGCGCGTGTATCGCGCCGCGTCGATCGATCGGTCTCCGCGACGTCGCCGAGGAGGACACCGTTGGCTTATTAATTCTCCTGGAACTGTATATATCGGGATGTCCGACCGAGAGAAACTCTATCTTAATTTTCATTTACGTATTCAAAATACACACACGCGCACACGCGCACACACACACGCGCACACACACACACACACACACACACACACACACACACACACGCGCACACGCATTCTAAAATTCTAAAAAAGATGAAAATCCCTCTAAACAATTTATATTCATTGTTATATATACAAGTTTCTTTATAGGGATGTGAACTCAAAGGACGATTATATCATGGACAACACAGTAGTGCGCATTTTTCATCGGGGAAACTTTATAATAGTCGGTCGCGGGAATCTCCCAAAAATCCGTCCAATCCAATCTCGGATCTACACTCGAGCTTCGAAGGCTCGCGTTTGTCCGTCGCGGTAAAAATAGAGCGCGAGACAATTTGCACAAGCGGTGGGTGTTTTGGAAAATCCGTCGGGATCCACCCGGTATATCCACTTCTCTCGATTCGCTCGTAAAGTAATGATTTCAATTTCGCGAGATCGCTGCCACTAGCTACCAAGGGTGCCACGCCACGCCACCGGCCTCCGTCTCCTCACCGCCGCGCTGCTCGCGCTCGAAGATTCGGATTAAGCGACTAAGGAAATTCAATATCAGTAGCTGAGATGGGCACATAAAATTACTGACTGCCACTTCGCCTTAATTTGCGTAGTAAAGTTGCCCCGCTCCGGCGTGCAAGCAGCCATCCCCTCCTTGTTTCACTTCCTTTGTCTCTCTCCCTTCAACCTCCGCCGTGACCCGCGCTTTCGTGTAAAACTAAGGGATTATGATTCGGTTATTGGCTCCCGGCGCATTTTAGTGCGTAATTGGATGAAATTTGCAGCACCACTGCGATGTCGCCTCGCTGTTTCTTCTTTCCTCCCTCTTTCTCCTTTTCCAACTCAGCCTCCCTAACGATATGAAATACGAGCACCATATTGCGAATCGCGAGAGGCAGGCTCGTTTCTTAGCCTCGACGACGTTTATTCTGGTAGTTTCGCTGTTGTAAGTTGGAATTTATTAATCAAAGAGGTGGCTAGAGAAAGAGAGAGAAAGAGAGAGAGGAAAGACAAGAAGACGGAAGAACGTGACGTATGGCTGAATAAATGGGTCTCGGAATATTATATAACAGCGGGAGAAATTGCAATTAGAAATTATCCTTTTTTTTCGTCTCGTTAAATCGCTATTAAAAAGCACAATGGTCATTATTATCAATGACTAGGCATAACGCGGGTCGAGTGAAGCGGAACTCCCGCAAAGGCATTCCAAAGAAATCGAGTCGCGTAAGTAGTCGCTAATCGATCGGAGCGTCTCGGGACGACGGGCGACCCTTCTGCGTCCCAAGACGCGATCTTCAGCCCTGTAGAATCCACTGGGCAAATTTATAGCGAGGTATGTGAAACACGTAAATGTAGCCGCGTATGAAATTGCGGCGATTGAAATGGTATTCATAAGAGTGATGCGAGGGATGCGAGGGACAGTCTGAGTACACTACATAAATACACCTTAATACTCTCCTTTCAGTATTCCTCTATTAAGCAAAAATAGTATCAATTCACCCAACTAGTCACATTATTCTCGAGGACAAAAAATTTATTACGAAAAACTTGACGCGATCATCTCACTATCCTCAAATCTCTTCGAACTTCTGCGCGCGCATCCGGTACATAGACAAGTTAGAAAATTTATGAATCATTCTAAGAAGATCTTCGCGTATTCTTGTTTGAACTAGATAAGCGGGAAATAGGTAAATACTAAAGATAGATAGTAAGTCTTATCTTCTCCTGGGACCGCATATAACACTCTGTCGATTTCTAAGTTGACCATCGCTTTAAATTCTTATTTACAAGCGCTTCAACTTTAAGAATGTTTGTTTAACAAAGTATAAATATGCTGTTTATAGAATATTATGTGAGTGATCTGCAAAATGCACTTCCTCTGAAAATCGGACGATAGTTAGGTACTACAGCAGGAAAATTAAATTGCTTATTGGGGAAACACAAGGGCGTGATAAATCCGAAAAAAATATGTGTTTGACAGATATTGCCTGTCTCACTGTTCGTTTCTCTGTTTTCCAATAGCGACAGCCTGTATATCGTCTCTCCCCTTCTCTCTTTACCATTTCCTGTTTCTTTGGATGAAAACCCAGCCCTTATAAACCCTCATCTCCGTTTTCGGCCTCAACGTGTACCTTCCTTTCTTTTCCCGCAGTTATAATTTAATTTATTATTTTGCGGAACGACACGTTTTCTTTTCATCTGCAACTATTACAATGTACGTTGTAATGCTCTCGGAGAGTTTCACACCAGAGAATTTATGGTAAAATCTTTTCTACTTTGTTGCATTTTATCTTTTATCTTTCTTAGAGTAAAATATGACGGCCACTATCCTTCGTTTTAGTCAAATATGTGACACCTTTTTTAAATTGCAGAACAGATCCAATATGTTTATATGCTCGAAGGTGAAATAAATATTCTTGTTCTATCTATCCTTTTTTCTCTTATTAACCATATAT
>NW_012130083.1:339416-347344 GCF_000143395.1 Atta cephalotes
TTCTCTCTCTCTCTCTCTCTCTCTCTCTCTCTCTCTCTCTCCATCTTCATGCAAGATTACCATACTTTGAGGTAACAGCTGTTGCAGCCACCGTCAGCATCTGATAAACTGATAGTAGCGACGCACGCTGGCGCATTGTCTTCTTCTTGAGTCGCGGAGTCGACTTTGAAGATATTAGATATCGTGATTGTGTGATTTTTATTCCGAAAACGTATAACACGAGCAATATGCAATGGTGATTCTAGCGATTAGTTTTATTCTTGCAACGCAACGCGACATTTTCGCGAGGGTCTCTTCCCCTCTCGCTTTTCTCGAATAACAGTTCAATTCGGACGCAGCTGCTGCCGCTAATGCGTTATTTTCCGTTCCGCCAGTGCGCCGCTTCGGTGATGCAGTCCGCGATGTACACATCGCTAAGAGTGAAATCCTTCCATCGCTTATACGTCACCCAATCTCGAAGTTGAGTTTACGTGCTCTGAACAAAGCCATCCGCAATGATATCTTCCATAAACGGAATATTGAAAATAAATTTTTTTTTAATAATTCGATAGCGATGATTTGACGCTTGCGAGAAAACAATTTTTCAACAATTCCGTTAAACTCGAGTCTCTTTCGAGATTGAAGATCTTTGATATTTACGCGAAAGTTAGCTGATTTACATTCTTAGTTTACTGATACAGGCATGAAGTGTGTTATTTGCGACGAGGAGGTAAGATCGAGTTCGCAAGGCTTTGGCTCCGGCAAGTCGTAACGATTAACGAGCGTCACATTCGTCAAACTACGACCAGCATCAAGAACCACTGGGTGATACGTGTAACGAGCTAATTAACTTAATTTATCGCCATTTGACGGAGATCCAATCGCAGATGCGCGCCACGTTAATTGTACGTCCATTAGCTGCCGATACGATCGTATATACCATACCGTTCCCGTGTGCTCTCTAACGATCGCTTTACAGCTCGTTTCGTCGATAGTTCCCATGTTCGTCGAAAGCCGTCCCTTCTACAGTTCCATCCTTCGTTTCCCTCAGTCTCGTTCCCTTCTCCCTTTTTCTCACTATTCCTCTTGTTCTTCTTCTCATCTTTCTTAATTTTTTCTCTATACTTTTTCATTTTCTCTCTTTCATGTTTTCTCATTTTAGTTCAAATGTAATATACAATTATAATAAATATAACAGATTAAGATAAAATGTGAACTAATTAGCTTAATCAATATCGATGCAATTCTATTTATCTAAAAATTTTCCACTAGTTTATGAGAATAATCGCAATCAAGTGCGTCATTAATTTTTAAACAACTTTTTCTAATGCATACTTATTCCCATTATTGTGGGATGTAGTTCTACATTAATCAAAAGCATTTATTAGTTAGCCGGTTCCTCGATTTATCGGTTCAAACCATTGTTATATATATATATATATATATATGCCTGTGTAAATGTTAATGAGCTTTACTTATTAACACAGAACTTTTCCAAGCGGATTTTCGAAGACTTAAACAAAACAGGATCGATAAGCACAGGACGAATTGCGCATTTCCTCATGTATTATAATTTACTTATTCACTAACGGTTCATCAACTTTTACACTTTGATAAAAGGATTTGAAAATAAAATTAATATTTGTATACTTATATCCATTATTCTATTCGACACATAGAAAAGATTGTATTATCAAATTAAATAAATATATTACTTATTTATATTATTCATTCACGTAAACAATTATTTTAAAGAGTAAGATAAAATCGGTAAGCAAAATTATGGTAATAATTTGTGAAAAAGGCCAACAAAATGTTTTACACAATGTTTTACAACGATTTAATTTCTATTACAACCTATACCTTAGTAAAAACTAATATCTTTCCTTGTTCCATGGATGCGTTTTCGTTTTGGAAAATAGGTCGAACCGGTGAAGTTGAGGACGTATAACGGTCGTATTATAATCATTACCTGAAAGAAGACGTCGAAATAGTCACCGTTACCTTCAAACGACCGAAAGAGACCTTTTTTCTCTGTTTTTCTTCGATTTCACAGGTATTCGACACCTTCGAATTTATGTCTTCTCGTAATGGACACTTACGACCGGAAACCGACTTATCGTGTCAATTGATTTTGGAACACTTAGCTTATTCTCTTTCGTGTCCTCGAGACAACACGTTTGTGAATGTGCATCTTGCAACTGTTTATTTAAAGAATTACAGTTAATTCTCAGAATGCTCGAACTTTATATTTTTAGCCAAGTCGTTTCTCAAGAATTTGGGACGTTGTGTTTCTCTCAGATCGTGAAACGCACGTGGTCCGAGGAAACGAGAGCTTCTCGTGGCCTCGCGGTCTCTAAGGGGACTTGAATGATAAGGGACGGCGACGGGCAAAGGCGACGGGGCCGCGGGAAGGAGCGGAAGAGGCGCCGGGGAGACACCCGCAATTTCGTGATTGCTTTTCAGACGACACTTTGTACACTCATGGACAGCAGCAACCAACTCATTACGGTAATGACACGTGTGCATCAATTCGCATTAATATTCTAATGGACACGTGGGAGGGGGATGGCAGGGTAACCGTCGGTGTGAGTGGATGAGTCCTGCGTGTTCGTGTAGCGCGAGGTCGCGATGGAAGATGCGCCAGAAAGAAAGAAAGCAATGAAACGATACGTTCAGAAGGATCGTGTGCCGTCTCTGGTAAATAACGCCAATTAATTAACTCTTTGCGCTCCGACCATTGGACCCCCACCTCGGCTCCACGACGACCATCTTTACGTGGCGCGTTATAATAAATTAGAAATTCGAGACGCGAAGAGGAGACATTAGCCACGTGAATCCTCTACATCAAACGTGAATCATTCGATAAAAATTAACAACTCGATATTATTCTTTCACGAATCCGTTTAACGCGATCACGATGTACCGATCATTCGCATGGACGAAGGAAGGGAAGATCAGTGACCAACGTCCGCAACATCCTGCGACGCCCTTCACCCGCACAGCCACGTCCCGCTGCCTTTAACGCAGCTCGTTAACTCGACATAATGATCATTCGATTATGGGCATCGCGTATAATTCAATAACGATCCGTGCGCGTAACGCCGCGACGTCATCGTCATGGCTGGTCGGCCCGCCGCGCCGCCCGGTCGGTCCGGACGGTCGGTATGCCGATGACACTCGTCCCGCGTAATCGGTCATTACGCTCGATGACGCGCGCGTTTTGCGCGGGCCCACCACGCGCTAACTTCGTTAACGTTCGAAACGAGATTCCCGCTGTGTTAGCGCCGTCACGACGACTCGCTCTCGCGAGTCTGAGTTGGCATCCTCCAAGAGATATGCCTGGCAGCAATCACTATGTGAAGATATCACGAAAGTAAATTTGAGACTATATCATTTTAGGATTCCACTCAACATTCATACTGAGAGAAATGTTTGGTAAAACATTTTAAAGAACTTTCTTTGTAAATAAAAAGATAAGAAAGTTTTTGTTAGACATACCTACAAAATAAATAATTATACGTAACGAAATATTTCTCTCATCAATAATTATATTAGAACTCTCGAATTTTAAACAATACAAAAAGATAAATATAATAGGCTAATGAGAGTCAACAACGATAAATGGCGCAATTATTTAATGAACAATCAATACTCAGATATTGGATTGATGTCTTCTTTATTTTGAACGTTTTGATTCTTTTTAGACTCTCCTTTTCAGCAAGAATAATACAAGTATAATTAGCTCATAAGTCCATAATGCTCTAAGTCGCAAAGTGACAAAGATGCAATGTTGTTAATTTAACATTTTTTTTAAATAAATCTTGTTAAAGTGATATATGCATAAACAATTCAAACTTGACTTATCATCACGGAATATAAAGCATTGCACTGAAGCTTGGTTGAACATATTAAAATTTAAAAAGTAGAAGTAGTTGTTAAAATCAAATACAATGATCACAAATTTCTAGAACACACGTCCGTACAACGACGTGTCACTCAGGTATGAATCATTCTCGAAGTAAGAGGTCACACAGTAAACATTAAGGCAAATTTGTAAATATGACGAACAAAACACATGTATATAGTTGTTAAGTCAAATCGATATAAATCGCAATAAATTATTGTATAAAAATTAAAAACTGTCAAAATTATTAAAATTGTAAAATAAAGAATTACATAATAAAAAGAAAAAGAAATTCAATATAAAACATATTTCGTTAAAATTATTATTACATTTTCGTCAATCAATAAAACTTTGTCAAAATAAATTAATAAATCTAAAAAGATTTCTAACATCAATCAAGAGAAATTTTCAAGCATCGCTGCAGAGATATGATGCAGACCTTCTGTACCTGACTGCCTAAATTAGATCCATTTCTTTGCATGTGTATGAATGCCATTTCCGAAATCAATCTTTTGTTTAAAAATTTCTCCTTATCTAAAATTTGGACGTTCTCTCAATCGAAGTCATGTGAAAATTCAATACGATGTTCAGTAATTACAGAGTGTCAGTGTTCCAATTTTATATGTCTACGATGTTCAGATATTCTGCTGGAAAAATTCCTGCATGTTTGTTCCACATACGATGTATTACAATCTTTACAACAAATCTTATAGACCACATTTTTATTATCAAATTTTGGAAGAGCATCCTTTTGTATTTTTATAAATCTATTTCATTTGTTATCGCTGAAAAACGCTAATTTTATGATAGTGTCTTACAAATCGAAAATTTCTCTGACGTAGAATCAATATATGGTAATAAAAACCAAGATACACGATCACTAACCGTATCGTCATTTGAGATATTATTATTAAAAAATTTTTTGTTAAACCAATATTTTAGACGACTATTGATCGTGTCTTACTTCGAAAACAGTTCATATCTGAGTCGTTGAGATACGTCGTTGTACACGGACATGTGTTCTAAAAATGTGTGATCTTTATATTTGATTTTAACAATTCTACTTTTTAAGATTTAACATGTTCAACAAAGCTTCCGTGAATCTTTTGAATTGTTTACGCATATATCATTTTAATAAGATTTGTTTTTAAAAAAATGTCAGATTAAAACAACGCTGCATCTTTGTCAATTTGCGAGTAATTTAGGCATTATGAACGTGTGAGCTAATTATACTTGTATCATTCTTGAGGAAGAGGACTCCAAAGAGAGTCGAAACGTTCAAAATAAAGAAGACATCAATCCAATATCTGAGTATTATATTATTTATTAAATAATTGCACCGTTTATGACTCGTTGCTGACTCTCATTAGCCTATTATATTTATCTGTTTGTATTGTTTCTTTTTAAATAAAAAAATAAGAAAGTTTTCGTTAGATATACTTACAAAATAAATAATTATATGTAACGAAAACATTTCTCTCATCATTTCGTAATTTGAATCTTTATATTGGGTCGTCCGGAAAATTCGATTTTGAAGGAAAATTGAAACGCAGAAGATTTAAATTTTAGTATACATTTATTAAATTTAAATCTTTTGCGGCACGAACTTTCCGGACGACCCAATACATATGAGAAGCGGATTGTTTGTTGTACATTTTTTTCTAAATATAATATAAGATAGAAGGAAGAGAGAGATATTCTGTCGATAAGTGCGACAGATTTGTTGGTGTTGTCAATATATCGTTTGCCATCGCATCGAAGGCAGAGAAGGGTTGGGAAAACGCAAGCAAGGATCAGACGATTGATCAGGATAAGCCAATTTTCCAAGCAATTTCTTATCGCCGCAATTCGATGCCTCTTCCTTCTTGGTTTGATGGGCATGGTGCACAATTATGTCCGTTAGATTACTTTATAAAAACAAGCTCGAAATGAATATTGTACAGACAAATTGTACTTTTAATGTACATTTCTATCAATATGGATTATCTTTTTAATCTCAATTCAACTTACTCTTTATTTAACTCTTACAATTAGAAAAAGATGAAAAATAAGTTGAACCGAAATTAAAGTAGTTAATTTACATTGATAAATATGAGTATAAATCATGTATGTTTTGACAATTTAAAAATATATGTTATTCCACATGATTGGAAATCTTTTAGGAATTGTATACATAAACGTCTGTAAAGTGTCTAGAAATGAGAGGAAAAATTTAGGTTGCAGATGGTTAAGCGCTCGGTAAAGCGATATCGTTATTAGAGGTCTTACTTTGATCCCACTTTCGGCCGACGAAAGTGAATCCCGAAGTTGACCGCAAAGATTCCCCATCATCACTATCGACACCTCAATAACTATCACTGCTTATAGACGCTCTTTCGTTTACTCGGGTGTGTCTTCACACATGCTTACGTACACAAATGCGCACGAACGCTTGCTCTCGAAAGATATTCGCCAGTCATCGCCGACAACGAGCCGAAAACTCAGCGGGCTTCTTGTTTGCCTATTTCCTCGGTAAGTTTGCCTTTCCATTCTTCGTCCTCCCTTTCACTCGTCATCTATCACTAATTTCAATTAGTATTTCAAGACGAGCTAAGAGGTGAGTAAGCTGCGCTCTCACGTGGTTCGATCATTTCGGACCGCATATCGTTTCATAGGCGGAATTGTCCTTTTATTTTCTATTGCGTTTTCCGAGATCCACTCGGTGTATATCGTGGGAGATTACGTAAACTACCGCTGCTACAACACCTACGTACATGGTAACAATGAGATTATCCCGGGTTATTCCGTCGGAAGCTGTAACCAAGACACGACAAACCTATTTCGGGATCCTCGGAAACCGCTCAAGTCCGTTACATAACTTTAAGAGAAGTACATGCATCTAAATTACGACTTTATAGATATGCGATCTTTTTTGCATATGTAAAACCACGTGTCTCTCAAGTACATAAATACTTTTCGAATATCATGCACGCAAGAGTCATTGCTCGGATGCGCGTTTATCTCATTAAACTTTACAGCGAGATCGCGATGAAAGCGGCGCGAAACGCTCGACGCGTTGCAGATTTCTCTCTCCTCGATAAATTTTCTCGATTTCCTCCGATCTCGATCCTTCGAATCTCGATCTCGTGTTCCTCCCTGGGTTCTCAGGTGCGCCGCGCGTATATACGGATTATCGGCGACTCGTGAAATTTATGCATTTTCATTGGGATTTCTTTCGGGCATATCAACAGTTTTGTCCTTGCTGATGTTGTCGTTACGGTATGTAGCAGTGATTGCTGCGGCACTTTATAGGCGCGCTTTTATATACAGGAACGCGCAGGAACTCTCGAGAGGAATACGTGGATGTGGGAGAGCCGGACACGCCAGATGCGGCGCGCCCACGCGGTGAAAGTAGCGATAATTGATTCTGTGCTCTTAAGATATCTCACGAAGATCCTGCGACCGAGATTAACCGCGAGAGAATCGTTCGAGTGTACAGGCCCGCTTCCTCGATAGAAATCGAATCGTATGTAAACGCTTGTTCATTCGACGACAGTACAAATTAAATTTAAGGACCGTGTTAAATTTAAGGACGGAGAGGTGAGGGGAGATTAATGCGTCGCTCGTGAATGGTGCGACCAACCGGATAAGTAACCGTGGATGCGTGACACGCGACATACGGTGAGACAGAGAAGAGGCACATATGAATATCGCCAGGTATATATCTGTTATTACTGTTACCGATATTGTCATAACGATGGAAAAGATATTCTGAATGGTAAATTCTGGTTTCATAGACCAAGTTTTTTCCCCATCGGGATTTGCTTTAAAACACGTGATAAAACGTGCTTTATACACTGCTTGGCGATAGTACATAAACGTATGAAATATCGAGCTTCGAAAAATATTGCACCATCGAGAGTAACGTAACGGTCGGTGGTACGTTTAGGATATTGTGGATTCGTGCAGAAAGAGAAAGGGACGGAAGATGAGGCTATTTACGAGTGAATATAACCGGTAGAAAGATTGCTCTTTTCTCTCTCGCTCGCTCTCTCTCTCTCTC
>NW_012130083.1:349466-354754 GCF_000143395.1 Atta cephalotes
TATATATATATATATATATATTAAATAATAAATTAAACATAAAAAAAGATAAAAGTCCGATAAAAATGACATTACATAAAACGTAATGGGGAACGTGTAACTTATATTACATCTGTCTCAATCAATACCACTCTCATAAACAAGACATTTGTTCCGCTTTTGTGAGCGAACATGCGATTCTTCCTTCACTATGCCGATCCTTCTCCTCTCACAGCAGTCGAAATTGAATACGGAGCGTATTTACGCGAAAACGTAATTTCGATCCCGTTCACGTTGCCTCCCTCATTTCGTCGAGAATTCATTATCTGCTTTATCTAATGTCTCTATTTTTATATTAAAGAGATTTATCTCGCGCTATCCTTACCAAGCCAAAATTTGGAGATTACTAATGGAATCGTCGGAACTCGGCGGGACATGATGACTGTTTAAGTGCGCGAATGGTCCTAGTTTCCAACTATATATGTAGAGAGGGTTATATCGATATAACATTGCCGAATTCCCCGGAAGCTCCGGAACACATCGGTAAGTTCCAGGTCCTCTTATTGTCCTCGGTGTACGCGATACATGCTCCTGCAGGTACGGTTGGCCAGGAAAATTCGCAAGCTCTCCCTATTTCGACGGAGCGCATTGGTCCATGGCGGAGTGCTCGTCTCCCGCTCCCGCAAGAAGGACGGACAGATCCAAATTGAAATGTAATGTATACCCCTCCCTAGCCCGTCGTCCTCGTCCGCCGCCCTCTCGGCCCTCCACCCCTCGGCCGCGCGACTCCCTCGATCGAAGATGGCTCACGAGGCCGCCGCGAGGGTGCGGCGGGGCGATTGCGGTGGGTGGGTAGCGCCGGTATAAGTGTAGGTGATTTACTGCTTCGGGCTTAATGGAGGCTGTTTACTGCTAATTAAAACGAAGCCCCGTCCATATATCGCTCTAAAGCCCTCACCGAGGACCGATTTCACAATTTTGTGCATTCTGCGACGTACGGGGGTTGTAGTCGTAGACGATGGGTTGTGACACGCTTACGGGGTTGGCTTGTGTGGGATAATGGCGCTGCCGATATAAATATGCGACCTTGAGGGAAAAGTAGTAACATAACGAATGGATATATGTTTTATTAACCTTCGAAGTTGAATGACATTGTGTCTGAGAACGATACAGATTGTATGTAGAATGAATCCAAAGGCAAATATACGTAATGTGAGACAAGTTAATTTGAAAATAACATTAATTTCGAAATGGAATCGTAAATACAAATTGGTTGCTTTCTAAACTATATAACATTTATATCGTTACAGAATTCAGTCAATTATTACAAATGTTGTTTCATTATTATAGCAGATTCATAATAAATAAATAAAAAGATCTTATTTTAAATATCAAGCTATAGTGAGACTTTTGTGGGGGAGTCTAAGAGTGGAATACGACTTTTCTTTGCGACACAAAGCAAGACCCCGGCCAGTTTGAGCGACGTAATTAGACTGATCCCCCATAAAATCGCGGGTTACACCCTCCTTTACTCGCGCAGGGTGGAGAACGCGCATCAGTCCTCCCCTTGGACAATAAACAATCGTTTGAGAAGCAAAGTTACTCCAATTAGCGGCGGGGGCTCCAAATAATACTCGCCTATATCTTTTTCTTCTCCTCTTTCTTTTTCTCTTTTTCGCTACCTATCTTTGTTTTTACAACGTAATCCCGAGACTCTTCCAATAAGAGCAATCCTGCTTTCCTTTTCCTCCTTCCTTGTTTCTGCCCAATTAAACTATACCACGTTGCAGCGAGCGTGCATACTGCGTATCAATATCAATTATCCGGCGAGTGACACGCCAGAGCCGATTAAAAGAACAGACGAGAGAGAGAGAAAGAGAGAGAGAGAGAGAGAGAGAAGGGGAAGGAGAGAAGAATGGAAGAAGCAAAGAGAGGACAAGGAGGAAGTATAAAGAGAGGAGGAAGAGACGAAGATATAATGGAAAAGAAGGCTGTTAGGCTTAACGAGCGGTTTTGGCGAGAGTTCGTTGATATCGCGCAATACTGAACACGAACAACGAAAATGTTGCATCAGAAGTTCATCATCACGCATGACACGTAGAAAAGTTTCAGATCTATAGAAGAGCTCTCTCTCTCTCTCTCTCGAGAAAGAGAGAGAGAGAGAGTCTTTGAATTAACGCAATTAACGCATTTATCAAAATTGTCAAAAACGGTGACTTTCGCGTCTGGCACTTCAACGACTTTATTATGCAATTTCTACTATTACATTGCAGTCTAGGGCGACTTTGACAGCTTGGTAAACAATCACAGCTGTAAAGTGGAGCCGAGATGCAACAGCGGCTCGAAAGAACGCGATAAATTGCCGGAAAGCTTCGTTCAATTCTCAAGACGAAACACTAAGCAGATGGATTATGTTAAAGAGGTTCAAGAGTGGGATAAACAAACAAAACGCAGAGGGTGGTGGGTGCGAAGGGTACTGAGCGAAGACGTCAATACAGAAGAACGCGCTCGAGCAACAGTGAGGATCGAGCTTAAGAATGGTAGAACAACCAAGCGAAGAGGAGAAAGACGAACGGAGTGGGGGAGAGCCGGCGAAATGGACGAGTCTTGTTGGGGGTTGAAAGGGGCGAGTGAGAGGGTAAATCTTAAATAAAGTGATATGGAGTACTTTCGTATAAAAGCTCCATTTCCAGTACTACTTTAGCGAATACCATCTACGCGCGCTCTTTCTCTTACGTAGAACTTTCGCAGGGATTTCGCTCTCGCAGTGAGAGCGACTGCCAGTCGTCCGCAGGACTTATCATTTGTGATTTTCTTCAATTATCGATCCTCCTTCTCTCTATGTCGCGAGCGTTGTCCGTTGAATGTGAATATACATGCAGGCATGGATGATATTTTTGTTCTTACTTTCGCGTCGATGTCTTTCGCTTGAATTCTAAATTCTCTCGCGGCAAAGACGCGAAGCAGCTTCAAAAGGAATCATGGGTATGTAAATTTTCGATTTATCTGAATGAAATTACCTTGGCTGGGCGAACGAATAAGATCGCGACTCCCTATCACCCGGTGAACGTTAAGTGGCGTGAATTCGGCAGGGCCTCAATGGGACTCGAATAAATTTAATGGCAGGGCTTGGCGTCGTGGCTGGAGAGGCCCGAAGGCCCTCGCTAGACGAGCAGGTGGTCGGTCTGGTGGGGGAGGAACGACCAGATCGACCGGTTTACATGGCTGGAGATCCGAGAACGCCTTTTACTCCCCTCCCCCTCTCGCGGGGAACGCCAAGTGTCGGTGGGGCCGGAGTGGGAGGGAGGAGGGGAAGGAGGGAGAAGGGGACACGATCGTGTATACACGTGTGCGAGTGTGCACCGATGTTCACTCGCGCACACGGAGGATGGAGGCAGCAAAGGGTAAAACGCGAGGATTTAAGAAATGGTGATCTTAGCGTGTGGTCTTTATAGAATCCTTGAACCTAAGCACCTGCCTCGTGCCATACGTGTGCATATACGTAAGTATATGTGCGAACGCACACGCACGTACAAATGCGAAATATACGAACAGATGGATATCTTCCTGAAAATTGTATTTCATAAACAAATTTGTTATAATATATTTGATGATTATTCTCCTCTGACGTTGCAGCAGTGAGCGAATTGATGTTTTATCTGTAATGTTTTGCGATCGTTAATTTCTAAAAAAAAAAATGCTACTGCAAGAACTTTCTCTTCTTTCCTGAAGACATTTTCGCGTATCAGTACAGCAGCACTTTCCTCCTCCGAGAGCTCCGGTTTAATTTAATGTCCAAATAAGTCACGCGTGAAAAATGGCAGCGCGGCTTATTGTTAATTTCGATCCGACAATGGGCGATCTCGCAGGAAGCCACGTCTAAAGGCCGTTACACAAAAGGAAGGAAAGAGAGACGGAGCGAACGAGCAAGCGAGCGAGCGAGCGCGCGCGCGCGCGGGGGCTGGGATACTCTTAAAAGGTGTTGTTAAAACCACCCTGCGCCGTGTAAGACATTTCGCGTCGGCACCTTTAATTAAAGCCATAAATCAATGTCAATTAACCTGGTCACGGGCCGACGCGCAATTAATTATAATTAACAATTAATAATACAATAATTAGTCGCCGGGCAGAAAGTTTCGCGAGTCACCGCGCGCGGGACAGCGCGCAGCTTTCCGAAATATAATATAATGGCGATCTCTAATGAATTCGTCCTCGAGCCTGCCGCCTTTATTAAAACGCGCGTCTCGGATCTTAAGCCGGTTCCGAGACATTTTATTAAAAGCAACGGAGCATCCTGGCGGCCATCGTACCCAAACGCGAGGCGACCTTTGAACCTTCAAGCGTTCCTTCTTCGTGCTGTATATAGCTGCACGTGTACTGCATATATCTGATTTACCTTGCTTATTTCTCTTTAATCTTAGCATAAATGAATTAGATCTTTTTAGATTCTATCAGCTTTTCAGAAAATCAACCAAGTTAGTTTAACTTTAACTAATTTTACAAAATAAAATAATTTTTTATAACGTTTTCAAATTTCGTGTGTTCTCATTGTTCCCACGTAATTGCTATTACATTTTACCATTTCTACCATCCTGAATTTTACTCAATTCAATCGTCATTTCCGGCTCCAATCAACCATTAGTCAATCAATCCTTTTATCCTACTCTGCCATAGCGAGATGAACGGCGCCCCGAATAGGGGTACACAGAGGTAGACGAATCGCGTTATTTCCCGCACAATTTCGCCACCACCGGAAGGTGTCGGTAAATCAGCAGCTTAATGAATTCGCCCTTTCCCCGCATAGAGTATTCGGGGAAGCTCACGGGATTTACTCTCCTGGTTATCTTTACAGAGTCGCAGAGATACGCCTCTCTTGTCTCACTTGTCACTCCTACAGGCGGGACGGCGTTACTGTGGGGTGGGGGTGGGATGGGTGGTGGTTGCGGACCGGCGCGGGCCAGGAAGTTGTCGCTAAATCTCCGCTGACATCTGACTGGCACGCTCCCGAGACGGGACGCGCTACCCGTTATGATTGTTAAGCTGTGCAACAAACTTGGTGCACGCGTAACGGTGTAATGTAATGATGATTTAATTCACATGAGTGTCGCGAGAGATATCGTATCGTATAGTATTTCGGGAACCGTTCGATGCACTCGGAAGAAAAATATTCTCCTGAGAAGGATGTTCTCCTTTTTCTCGTAATTTGTTGGTGTAGATTAATACACACACACACACACACACACACACACACACACACACACACACACACACACACACACATGCGCGCGCGCACGCACGCACATACATAA
>NW_012130083.1:359013-360600 GCF_000143395.1 Atta cephalotes
ATATATATATATATATATATATATATATATATATATATATATAAAGGTTATATTTTATTAAGAATTAATTTGTTAATTTTTATTTAATTTTTTACCAAATTACACGCTATTGTGTTTTAACACGACAATATTACATACAGAGATCAATTGATAAGTGAGAGAAAAATCATAAATCTCTGAAAAGAGCGTCCAATGATCCGGTCGGGCAATTACACCACCATCTTGTGTTCGTACAAGTGCCAGTAGATCCGTAGAATTCATAATGGGATTCCCTCAGGATCTCTAAAACTTCTAGGAGTCGTGTGCTACGGAGCGTGATACGGTAACGAGGGAGTTCAAGGTTAAAAGCAATGGAGACGGAACTGAGAAAGAAAAAGAGAAAGAGAGGGCCCGATTGGAGCAAAGAGAAAGAGAAAGATAGAAAGAGAAAGTTGTAACGATGAGAAGGACAAAAAGAGAGTGGCCGGACGATTTCGCATAGTAAGTGAATTACGACGTAAGCCGCACGTACAATCAATATATTGACCGTAACGCGCCGTTTATAAACAATGTATATGTAATAATGTATAGCATCGTGCAGTCTTCGCAGATTCAAAACTGAATGTAATCGATTAATTCCAACATTGTAATAAAATTATTTTATATTTCAAATTTTTTATTCTCTTACAAAATATAATTCTCAACATTTTTCAACATCCTCGTATAACAGTATGTCACAACCGACTACGCCAAACATAAATGGTCTAAATCTATAGAAGGATCGTTTTATAGAAATCTCCACCTATGTACATATTCTATGCGCGTAATAGTTGTCTCAACAAAAGTTTAAGTGGGATGTCACGTTGCTCGATATAGTAAGAGTTCATGTACAAGTGTGAAAGGCCTATCGCGGGTTCACAAAGATTCAATGGAAAGGAAAGTCAGGAACGATGATAGGAGCAAAAGAGAAAGAAAGAGAGAGTGGAGATATGGTAGGTAGGCGGATACGCAACTATACAAAGACAATGTGTTTGTTGTCGATTAGCGGGAGGACGAGGTGAGGTTTTTACGAGAGTTTGGGACGGACCCCGAACCGGCGAAGCGTAGTCGTTTACAGCCGGAAAGAATCGGGGCCCGTGGCCCAAATGACCCTTACCACCCTCTCCAGCTCCCCCCTTCTACTCTACCATCAGCCAACCTGCACCGAGATTTACGGCAATTCGCTTTTTGCCTCCTTTAAGAGCTTTCGTATTATCTTACTGCCGCTGTTTCTGCTTCCTCTTGCGAGTAAACCTACTTTACCTCCCGCCTACAAATTCTTCTCCTTTTCCTCTTCTCTCCTCAGCTCGTGCCTTCATCCGACGGTATCTTCCTCCTCTTCGATACGAACGAGTATATTTGTACAAGTAAGTACGAGCGGATACAGGTGTAACGCAGACACGAATGCAATGGAACACCTGAGTCCGTAATTATTTCGGAAGAGGGAGAGGGAGAGCACTGCCGGGAGACTTTAATTATGTCAAATTCGATTAGATCGATATGTGTGTGTGTGTGTGTGTGTGTGTGTGTGTGTGTGTGTGTGTGTGTGTGTGTGTGTGTGTGTGTGTG
>NW_012130083.1:365937-370540 GCF_000143395.1 Atta cephalotes
AGGAGGAGGAGGACCAGCGAGGGGTCGGTCGGTATATAAGGTATAAGGTAGTCCATTAGCGTTAATATTATAAACGTTAGCTGCCCTCTGGCCATCCCCGTAACATACTCACGTGCGCCTGCGTACCTCTCTTGCCCTTCACCCGCCATCATACAGTCCCTCTGCATACATTCTATCTGCGTTCACCACATACCCACTATCTTCCTTCCACTCTCTGTCTATCGCGGGTGTACACTCGTCTTCCGTTTCTCTCCTTCTCTCCTTTGCCTCTCGATCGCTTGCTCTCTCCATATCTCTATCTCTTTCTCTCGCTGTCTTGCATATATTCCTATTTTTCATGTTCTCTCTCGCATATATGCATCCATCTCTATCCGTCCTCGTCACATCCCCGTCATTCTATCACTCTCCGTTGCAGCAGCGGTTTCCAATGCGCACCTTTTCTATTTCCATCTCTGTTTTGTGTCCGCTTTATCTCTATCTAACTCTTTCTCTCTTTCTCTCTCTCTGTTCCTAGAGCTTCGCTCTCTCTCATTCCTGTTCCCTACACTCAGTTATCTCTGTTTCGATATATTCTCCATCTTCTTTCCTCGTAAATTCATTTCGTCTCTTTTCGAGCTGTATTCCCTTCTTCGTCTCTCCATCTCGTAGGAATCCGGTCTGTCTTTCTCGCTCTTGTTTACTCTTCCTCCCTCTTTCGTTCATCGCACTCCAGTTTGCCTCCACCACGCACACATATGCGCGATGCGATACTTCCAACGTGTTACACGCACATGGGTAGATACGCACGCACGCACGCACGCAGGCACGCACGAATGTATAATACGAATGTACGCATACATAGGTCTCATGAAGAGTACAAATACAAGTCAATACGAGTGGCTAGTATACGTAAGCGAACGCGATCGAGTAATGCGAATGCATCGTGTATTGTGGCAGATTTGATAGGTTTATATCACAAATCGAGTCTTTGAGAAGCTTGAGAAAATTTGTAAGAAACAAGCAATAAATTTAAAAAAATACATGAATGAAACAACAGACAACTGTATCGAAATGACTCTTCTACGTTATGGTTCTATCTCACTTCTATTATCATATTTCGAATGCTTCATTCACCATTTCAATCTTATCTGCAACGAGTATGATTACATAGCAATAAAATTAATTATTATATCTATGCTTCCACTATTCAGATATTGTCGAGCGAAAGGTTAATTAGAAGCATAAAATTTGTACATTGAACAGGTTTAGTAAAATGTCGACGAAACCACGAAAGCATCAATAATAATGCATGTTGATGGTCCATTTAGGTATTAACCTCGAGCATAATATTTATCTGCCTGCTCTAAGTAATAAATCCTCTTTGTGATTAATGTATCGAGGATTATTTCAGAAAAAGCGCTGCCTCACGCGCGGCTTCGACATTTTTATAAGCCCAGATTTATTTTATTAATTTTCATTAATATGTATTCAACTATTAATTATGTGTATACATGCAAAATTAATTTTTTCACATTTCAAAGCTGCATTATAAAATATTATATCGAGTCACACAAAATATTGATCGTATAAATATATATTTAAATATATGTATATCTGCCTTATTACTTATTTGTTTGTTGAACGTGTTATCTACGGAAGAGCTCGAAAAGTTATCGATAGGCATCCAGAAAATATACAGCGTCACATGTTTATTGACACTATCTAGCACGATTACTCGTACATTTATCATAATAAACATGATGCAATCGCATAAATTCACATGTTAATGCGATCAACCTATCGGCAGTCTCAATGTTTTCTCGCTATTTTTGTACAAATTATCGTAATCTTCATATTTAATTTCGAATCATTTTCGACTCGATCATTGATAAACAAAAATCTTCGTCTAAACATCCGTCATTATCATGACGGTTTGGGATGGGTAGGTAGAAAACGAAATCGACATGGACTCTCTCACGCTAGCAAACGTCTCGTCGGAAAGTGGCAGTTTGCAATTAAACGACGATGTTATCGTAAAGGGCGGCCGGCTCGGTTCAGTGTGTACATGGCAGCGAATTAAAATGTAAATACTTGATTAAAGTTAATCCCGGGCAGGTGAATAAACCTGGTATACAAAGACAGAGAAAGAAATACGGCGATTCTATGGGGTGGTGGCAGCGGAGGAGAGGAGGAAGGGAGGAAGGAAAGCGAGATATCCATAGTGGTCCTAAGGGGTGCTTTTTATTGCCGCTTTTTATTAGCTGAGTAGGTGTACTCCGTTCCGCCGTTGCCCCTCAACTCTACCCCCGAAGCGCTCCGAGCCACCCTTAGCCACCAACCATCCGTTCCCCCCTCCCCCCCCTCCCCCCTTCCTCCTCCCCTGTCCCGGTTTCGTTCCCCCTCTGCCGTCGCTTCTCGCGATCCACCGCCTGCGGAGTCGTGCTGGCGTGTGGAGCGCGTCGGAGGGTTGATTAAAACTAACGTTGCGCCAAGAATTACCCTGTGAGATTGAAAATTAAATTAATATACAAAACCCCCGCCCACCCGGGGCTAATTAGTTATATGATAGTAATTAAAAGTTAAGTATATCTTCGTGCGCGGACGTTCTAGCGTACCTCCCGTCGCTCCCGGCTGTCATCTCCAAAACGGAGCCGTGAGCAATCCTTTAGTCCCGAGTACTTGAAAAAAAATAAAAAAAAATAAAAAAATAAAAAAAAAACCCGATATCACTCCTTCTAACAAGTCTTTCAGATATTTTTGCGAAAGTCGCATTTCTGCTACATTCAATTACATTAAATTAACTTTTCACATGTTTGACAACATTCAGAATTTGGCTTTCAAATTAACTTTTACACCACTAGATGAAAAAAATACGCGTGCGAAATACAAAGACTCTTCACTCTTCCTACATATTTTAATTAGCAATTCACAAAACTACGTATTTACATAAACTACGTATTCCGAATTATTATTACTGTCATAATGGCGCAATTACTATTTTTCAAGAGGCTATATAAATTGGTTGCAAACAAGCAAATATATTTATTATTGTTGGATATCAAAAAATAAATGGACTCGCGCAGCTGGCGTGGCATTAATTCCCATTTGTTGCGCGCTATCTTTAGACGAGCGATCAGTATCATCGAGTACCTACTAGCAAAAGACAAATTACCTGGCCGTTGCGCGATCTCACGGAGCAACCTTGATACGATAGCGCGCGCGTAAACGCGCCCTAGTTCTCTGCCAAACTGAAAATAGTCGGCGAACTAATATCGCGACGTTGGAAATATTTTATACCTACATACGTTGCGCGCGGCGCGCACTCATATTCGAGCAACTTTCCTTACGAGTTATAACGCGTGCTTTATATCCGCCTTCGAAAATAATTTCGCTAACCGTGATTCCTTGGGGGAGCATGGCAGCGTATCGCAATAACGTTGGGAAGGGTGAAAAAAAAAGAAGAAAAAAATCTCCGCGACTCTCGGAAAGTCGCGAGCCGATGCGCGCCGCGCCGTGGCCACCGCATCGAATTTAGTATCGCGCCTGTTTTCATTATTTTCTGGCGAGAAAATTTAGTCCAGTCCGCTTAACAATTTTCGCGGTTTGGTAATGGACCTGCAGAGAAATTCCTGATATCATCTAAATCCAGGTTAATCCGCAGAATTACAGAATTATAGAGAATTATAGACTAATACTCCTCATTTCTGATTACGCCAGGCATGAGGTTTTAATTGGTTCGATCGGCCGTTTGCGCGTATCTGTCATGAGATAGCATATGAGATGTACAGTGCCGTTCACAAGTTTACAAACATGGGTTACGAAGGGAGAATCTTTTGTATTTATGTCTATTGTACCTATTTAGAAATTTGTAGACGACAAACAAGCCTTATCGCAAATGGAGCCTGTGATTTTGAGAGAAATCGGAGGAAGAAAAATCTCGCCAAGTTCGATAAATTTAACGATAATGTGAATAAATCGCACGGAAAGACACGTCTGTCGCGTCAATTTGCAGTTAATCTCGCATAACTAATAGAAAGCGCGTGCCAAAGAAACGATAATCCGCCAATCTCGTATCCATTAACGCAATCTAGAAACGTCACGTTTCGAGATATCTCTCACAAAGATCACGAGGAAATGAAACTATCCGACTTACAATTAGATCTAGAAATTGTAGGTACAGTAGATTTAGTTAGGAACCGCATTCACAGTCGACTGCTTTCTTAAATGAATTTAGAAATGAGAGAAATTTGAGTTCGTTGTACTGAAAATCAAAGTGGCTGTTTCGTTGATTGGAATTTAAACTCACAAACTTATTGTTACATTGGTAATCAGTGACGCAATTTATATGCATTTCTCCGAGAACACATAAGGGACTTGCAATGACTGTCTCTCAAAGAATATTCGGGTCCGACTCGAAAGTTGAAAACCGCTTGGCGGCAGGCCAGAGCTCACGTAACTACTTGTTTTGCCAAAGCTATGCGACGCCTGCCGGCCTTCGCCTTCCGCCGCAACGGCGGCATAGCCAGTCGATTTTCGAAAAAGGTTAACACCTAGTCGTCCGGATCCAACCGCGACGACCACGTGGCAGCGAACGCGCCTGCGTGTCCCGCTCTCTCTCTCTCTC
>NW_012130083.1:375314-378726 GCF_000143395.1 Atta cephalotes
TCGTCGTCGTCCGTCTCTCTCTCTCTCTCTCTCTCTCTCTCTCTCTCTCTCTCTCTCTCTCTCAACCTTACTCGGAAATTTCTTCTCGTAGCCATCGGTTGACGAGATACTTCGTCGCGAAAAGCGAACAATCAAGTAGAATGTGCGACGAATCGTCTTGTCGAACGAAACACTCGAGAAAGAATCGAAAAATGTAAAATATTCCCAAAAGATCCTGTAGAGTATACATTCAAGGAGATTTAAGTTTCTAAGAATCTAAACGTACCGTAACCGGTACGTTAAAGACCAGAAAGGTGCAAAGGAATTAATGGTCGGTCTAAGAACGAAAATGTGTTTAAAGATCCGAGGAGGTGAGGAAACCGTAAGCTCGCACAGTTGTCACGAATTAGAACTGCGACAAACGCGTGCCACGAACTGTGCTGGACATTAAAGCCCTGAGGGTTAACGCCACTCCTGTGAGTACAAACGCGGGAACTTTGGTCGAAGAACGAGAAATATTTTGATTGCTGCTGTGTAAACGAGGACTTCACACGTGGACAGTAACCCTTTCCGACGACAAAGACAGACTATATAGGGACAATGTTTTCCCATTTGCAGGTAGACGACAAATGTCTCAAAAAAAAAAAAAAGAAATGTAGGTAGATATTGAATGTATAGACACGTATGTACCATGCGAGGGAATAAAGAAAAATCTTCAATCAAAAAATATAATCTCGCGTTTCCAATGAACCTTTTGGAAAACTGAAACTTATATTTGCAATGAATAGTTTAATTTTTAAACACATATTTGCCACGAAATATGAAATGTTTAACTACGGCGTGTGTAAATAAATGAGATTCGGATCGAATCGCACAAGAGCGATTTTTAATTTATATATATTGTACGTACAAATTTAATAAAATGTGAATTTATATTCGCGCAGAAGCGAATAATTTTTTAATTTATATTATCTGCAAAGCTTTTAATATTTAATTAATAAACGCATGAATAAGTAAAATCTGAATTCATGTGACCGGCCCATTAATTTTTCATTTATATATTTTCCAGTAAATAGAGATGGGTGCTTACATTTGCAATGGATATTTTAATTTTTAAATACGTTAGAAATTTATGAATATCAGTTAATTTTATATGTAATGTACGCAATTTTTAATATATATGCAAATAAATAAAAACTAGAGGAAAGTATGTAGAAGATGACGAATTTTAATTCTTTCCCTTATATATTTAAACGAACACAATATTTAAGCACAATGTTTGAAAGAGTACAATATTCATTCATACACACACACACACACACACACATATTCAATTTATATTTATTAATAAATAAATATAAATTGATCAATGCAAATGTGGTGGACGTGATCGAGAGAGATCTCACCTAAATGAAATCTTAGAAATCCTATCGTCTAAAGTTTCGTGCTTACAATTGATTGGTTTCTCCGTAACGCATCGACAGATCGCCTGCAGGAATCGAAACATCGAGTCGGAGTGAGAGTTACGCGCTTATCGACTACGTCAATCTTCTTCGAAGTGATAAAAAGCTAAGTTATCGCGAGCGTACACACTCACCACGATCGCCGGCATGCGTAGGCTGTTGAGCTGATCAAACTAGATCCTCGGCTAGATCGCGAACCAGCACTCTTTCTCACTTTCAGACGACGATGACGACGACGACGACAATTTCACGTCGTGAGTTTCATAGATCGGCGATTTCCTCGCGACCCTCTCTCCCTCTCTCTCTCTCTCTCTCTCTTGCTGCTCCTCACACACGGCACACACAGGCAGTCCTCACGGCGCGCCGCGCAGCGACGCAGCGACGCGCGACGGCATCGCGAGCAGGTGTCCACGGACCGAGTCCTCGTGCCTCGCGCTCGCGAGGATCCTTCGTCCTGTCCTCCTCCTCGGGCTATCGATCTCGGGAACGCACGCACGTCGCGCTGCTCGTCGACCACCGCGAGCGCGCCCGCCAATGCTCCAGGCGTCCGCTTCTCGCTCTCGGACGCGCGTTCTACTTTGAGATTCTCTTCACTTTTGATCAATGGGACGCCGTGAATTCGTACCTTTTTCTCGTACGGCGTCGATCCATGGAAGAAGATCGTGCGTCACTAATCCGTGTTTAATCGACGATGATTACATTATACAGATAAAAATTCTTTTCTCTTGTTCTTTGAATCACGCGAGATATCACGCGACGATTGTGAATAACGTCAAAGAAGATTTTCCTCGTCAGGATCATGAAACATCAGGTGAATCAATCGATACGATTTTTGCGAAATCTTTCCGCTGATCTAGTAGTACGTTCATAGACTTCCGATTAAGACTCGGAACTGGTTTCTTTCAAAGTCGATATCGAACCGACTGAAGTGATCCCCGAATCTTTCCTCGATCGCAAACACATTTCAGCAGTTGAAACACCTCCGTGATCCGCGAGACCCAATCGAGATTCAAACGCGATTGGATGACTGAGAATGTACCGTGATTACGCGTAGAGTTAACTCTCCGGATACTTTCGAGTGCGGTCCGAAGAGGGAACAACAAACGGCCGGCGCGTGTACGGTGAGAATCGAGAACGGAGAACGGCGAACGGCGAGAGAGTCTCAACGGGGCTCGGCGTGACTGTTAACGCGACACATTCCGCGAACTACACTAGGACTGGCCGTCGACTTACAAACCCTCGGCTCCGTCTCGCGCGCGCGGGCACTCGACTACTCGAGTCAAGGTGAACCGGAACGGAACACGGCGAGCGCGACTGCGAGAGCACGTCTCGCGGGGAGCACACCGCGCGACACGCAGAAAACGGAGCAGCGACAGACCGATTCGCGCTGCACCAAGTCGGACGAACGAGTGGCGGCTGGAGGAGCCGCCGCGTCGTCGGCTTCCCCCCACTACGCGGCACGCATCAAAGTAGCGGGGAGAGCAGGGGTGAGCGCGAGAGAGCGCGAGAGTGCGGCGCGCACGGTGAGAACGAAGACCGGGCACGGCCCGCCACGGGAGGGATGGCGCGCGGTCTTCGGAACCGCAGCGGCGGAGGGAGCGGTGGATAGATGGACGTCAGGGGCGTGAGTGAAGGAGGGGCATCGATACCGGTCCCTCCACGCCGCGGGGCCCCTTTCCCCCCAGCTAGAGGGTGCCCCTGCCCCTCTGCGCCGCGGCGCGCGCTCCACGCGACTTTGCGAGTGAAACATTTCGCGGGTTTTGTGGACTGACGAGAGGGGTAGGTGGAGGGGAAGAGGAACCGGGGGGGCGCGAGGGGCCGCGAGAAAGGGAGAGGGAGAGAGAGAGAGAGAGAGAGAGGAGGAGGAGGAGGAGGAGGAGGAGAGAGAGAGAGAGAGGAGTAGTAGTAGTAGTAGGTAAGTAAGTAGTACGTACGTAGTAAGGTAAGTAAGGTAGGTTAGGTAGGGGTAA
>NW_012130083.1:379066-394992 GCF_000143395.1 Atta cephalotes
GAGAGAGAGAGAGAAAAAGTGAGAGACAACGATGTCTACAATGTCGTATTGTTCGTAATTTCATTCAAGCTTATATAGCAAGGACAATTCGGAATAGTTTGTTCAAATGCATACCTATATAAGTAATATTACTTTACGACGTAAAATCAATCATTTTCTATTATTTTATGACATTCTAATCACGATAATAATCGATTGTTTAACATTGCTTTATCGAACAATTCGATTTTTATTTTCTTCAAGCCGAGCACAGCACAACTTGAATGGTGCACACTATGGCGTTCCCTAATCGGGCCAACCGGATACTTGAGGCTATCCGACGGGTGAAAGAACCGGTAAGGAACTGGATAAAACCGTTTCGGATCGATGGTAAGTCGGTATGCGATCGGCGTCAGTTTTTCGAGCGATTACGTAGAAACATGTCGAGTCATTATCTTTGTTTTTTTCTTTTTTTTACTGTGTTGATACCAGGTCGACTTATAAAGTCAATTTACATACGCGATATGCATTTTTAGCATTAATTCCGTTTCCTTGTCCAAATCAGTTTTTCATTTAATGATTGCTTTAGCCTTGAATGCACTAAAAGTACAATAAACATTAGAGCGTAGTGACATTAACAACGTTATCGTGTTATCTTTGTGTATGTATTATATGTACATGTATATGAAGCGATACGAATAATACTTGTATATCTATTGCGAGTTGATATGTTAATTCGCCGAACATGTAACATGGATCGAGTGTAGCAGCAATTATTTCAAACGTAAATTCAACATGATACATTTATACGTACGTAAAACAGATTTGTGCATTCTAGGATTAAATTCCAGAAGTGGAAATGGATAAATAGCCCTCCCGAGTTTCACTCGAACGGTTCGCTCGGGTTCTCCGCAATGTTCACGGTTGCCGGACCAGAGTGCACTTGTCAAAACTTTTATCTTAGCCCGCATCTACTAGCGAGAGAAAAACACGGAACGGAGGTGAGGACAATGGCTGGTCCTGCGGATAGTCTTGCCGAAGGAAGGCGAAGAAAAAGGAAAAGAAAAAAAGAAAAATCAGCCGACAGAGGTCTCGAATAATTGCGGCGGATAGTTCGGAAAGACGCCGACTGGCCCTCCTTGGCACGCCTGTCAGAAGATATTAGGATTTCTATCGCGGATCCTGCCGTCCGCAGGACTCGTTAACGGATCTTAGGATTGTTCCTTTCGTAATCCAATAAGGATGAGATTCTATGCCGCGACTGTTTTTTTTTTTAGCTTTTTTTAGCTAGCCCGTTTGAAGAAACCGCCGCGTCGATCGATCAACGACAACAGATGGAGAGTCGCGGCTTGAACTGTTGACGATGACATCAACCTCGCGACCGCCAATTATGACAATTAAATTACTTAAATCTAAATTACATCTGGACACTTACATCAAAATAACATGCTAAAAAAAAATCTGTACAGATCGTATCTCAGATCTCGTGTTCTGGAACAAGGCAACGAGATATCATATCGCGACTCGTGACGCCCGCAGGTATATGTCTTGCGGTCATGTGGTGGTGACCTTAGCTCGTTTCTGCTCTAGGGTGGTCGGCCCTTTGGACAGGTCAGTTCGGGATTCGGAAGCTGCATTGGGGCGGGGCGGACGTCAGATGGAAAGCAGTTCTAATTTGATACCAAGTCGGGAGGCCAAACAAACAGCTACATCCGATAGGCTTCCAACTGACATATCAGTCGAAGCTTTGACGAGAATTACTACACCGTTATAATCATAACGTGGTATAGTAATTACCACACGATAGCATTCGTGATATTTTGCTAAAGAATTTTAATTGAAATTATTTTTATTATTCTAGCAGACAAGATAGATTATCACATAAATTTCTTTAAATTTAGTGTCCTATAAATTTCTCTAAATTTTAAATTCAAGTTTATGATACAAAGGGTAAATTTTAACTAACGGTAAACGGTAAACGGCACATGTAATGAACCGATATGCTCTCGCCGTCTCGCATTATCACGTTCCTTTGCGGGAGAAGGCTTCGGGAGAGAGCTGCTCAGAGGTCTCGTCGATTCTCGCGGGCGACTCTTGCTCGACCTTTTTTCCGCAAACTTCCGAAGGTCATTATGAGGTTCCCGAGAACGCTCGGGACTCGTAAAGCCCCGTCGTAAAAATCGCCAAAATACACGCACCTTACATGGTAGCCTCGTGTAGGCGGGTGTCATATCCCCGCAAAATCATTGCCACTAAAAATCAGGGGTTTCCGCAACAAATTTATAACGGTTGTCCAACGAACGCACGGTACGTCGCGTCGCGTCGCGTCGCGTCGCGTCGTGTGTGTGCCCGTCAAAGGTGTTGAATATTTCTCGCTATAAAAGAAGCAACAATGCTGCTTATTAAATCTAAAATGCAAGAATAGTAGCGGATTCCGATTCATCTAGAAAAATGTTTCCATCGTTCGGAGTAAATGTTTGAAATTCTCAAGATTTTTTTTACTAAATCTTATTCTCCTTTCACGATAAATTGTTTCCAATAGCAATTATTGTTAATAACTAAGTAATTTAGTAGCTAGTTTCTAATTGGCAACATTTTTAATTCAAATATTTTCGTTACGAAAATAAAAAAAAAGGGAAAATATGTACGCTCTGATATTCACGAATATCTGCTTATTCTATTTTTGATTCTATTGGAATTTCGGCAAGTTTTTCAATCGACAATGCGCATCGACTTTGAGGGAAATCCGTTGCTTTTAGAAAATGCGAGCGGCAACAAAGAGCGCGGATGCACGTGGAGCTCGAGGATCGGCCGGGACTTTCCCGGAGCAAATATGTTTTCGCGGTAAATTTGGCCGAGTAAATGCGACGTCGTGGGGCACCCTTAGCTTTATTAGCTTCCCCTTGTCCCCTCTCTTCCCTTTCCTGCGTCCTTTTCCTGCGTTTCCCTCGGGCCGCGCGAGCCGACTCGATGCATGATCCCGATCCATATATATAATATGCATGCGCGGAGATTTGCGAGGCATTATGCGCGCCCGCCTCCTCGAAATGCAGCTCGCATATGCGAGCGCTCGAGTACGCTTCGAGTGTTCACGTAAGCTACGTAGGAAAAATATGTTCGACGGGGTGCACTTGTGCGAGGGTGGGTAATTGGCTCTCTTGATCGTAGGACCGCTTTTCAATGTCCCTTCCGCTCTTCCCGCCCTTCCTCGTCGACCTTCCTTGACCGTTCACGTTGCTTCCGCCATTTTTGGTTCTTGCCTGACCCTTATTGTCATCCTATTGATGGATCATTTCTGATTTTCATATCCATTCGTACAAAATTCGTGGCGCATTGTTTTCAATTATTTTCCTAACTTTCCAGAGAGCGTTTTTATTTCTCCCTTTCCAATCTAGAATTATGCATATTGCATTACATTAATTAACGAAGGTTAACAGGACAATTTAATAAACGTTACAAAAGCAACCAATTCAATAAAACGCGGCGGTATTTTAATTTACGCCCGATCAATTATCGACGTGATTTACTGCGTAACGCAAAATGATGTGGCCGTTGTATGCTATTCGTTAAAAACTCAAAATCTCGCAACACAGGCTAATAAAAATGCGTCGTACACACGCACACACACACACATACACACAACAGCGTACCACGGGAAAAAACATTACACGCGAACGAGAGTAACGCAGAGCGATAATAGGAAAATACCGCCGACGTGGTCGCGTTCGGCTTCGACATTAAGTCCGCGATGGCGATAATGATAATAAAGAGACGGCCAACTCGGAAGACAGGTACATCCCCTCGCGAGGGTGGCGGTACAGGGGTGGTACGTGGGGAACGAGAAAGCGTGTCGAGCCATTTCGCGCCGAGGGATGACACCCGAACACGCGGGAAACAATGCCGTGACACGATGTAGGTAATACAATGCAGTGAATGGTCGCGCGTATCATTATTCTGGTGCTATTGTTGGCTACCGGATGAGAGACATTTTTTTAGGATATCCTTCGATGGAACATCCTAGACATAACAACTATACTAACGCAAAATAACAATAACAGAATCGTGTGTGTATAAGTAATATTTTCTCCCTTTTTAATCTTACTTTTATCTTCCCTATACTTTTTATTTTTTTCATTTTCAAAATTTGCATCTATCAAAATAAGAATTTAGAAGGAAGAATTCATTCTATGAATGCTCACTATATTTAATGTGTTGTATACATTTAATGTGTGTTATTGGATAAAAGAAATAGTTTTATGTATATCATTTTTCATTGAGATATAATTTATAATATAAATTTGAATCATCCACTCGCGAAAAGCATTATGATCAATGTGGGTAGAAGAGAAGAATTTCACTCGCGAAGATTAAATCGACTAACGGGCCGATCTCGTGGGAATCGCTGAAATCTTAATTCCTCGTGTCGGTACGCTTTGAAAGAGGGCTCGGTTTTCATGGAGCAAGCCTCACGATTGTTGCGTAGTCGTTGCACAAACGCGGCGTTGTACATACGATAATTATATTTACTTTCCTAGTTTTATTATTGATAGCCGCCTGAATACAAGACTCTCTACTTTCGTCTTGACCCCATCGGTTTAATAATTTAATCAAAAATTTATTCCTGATAAACCGTTTATTTTTTTTCGCAAAAAAAAAAGAGAGAAATTAGAAATAGAATAGAGAATCCATTAACAAAATGAAAATGATTAAAATAACACGCTTGAAGAAATTTGAAACTATAAAGAAAGGATATGAATTAAATTATTCCATAGATAAACCAGAGACACCCGGAGAATTTTAGCTATTAACAAGTTTAAATCGCGCGCGTTTCCGATCGTTATCCATCGATGTGAAGATGGCATCTTGGCGAAGGCGGAAAGGCTTAAATAGTGACGGGATAGACGATTCTGGACAGCTGGATTCGCTTGTTCCTGGTCGACGGAAGTGACGTCGCAGCCGGAAATTCGTACTGGAAATTCCGATGGGTTCGAGAGGTCGAGGAAGGGAAAGGAGTGCAACAATCAGGGTAGACCCGGCATTACGTCCCATTCATCCCCTACTAGCGCCCCTTACCACTCTCGAACCGTATTTGGCTGACAATTCTTCATTTGCGTGCAGCAAACTCTCTGCAACGTGGCGACGGTGAGGCGAGGTGTTCGAACGGAGTGTGAACGCGAAGAACATTTCCGAAAATCCGAATGATTGTTAAATATAATTAGGTGCAAAAAGAAGAAGACTTATGCTTTGGAACATTCATACTTTACGCTGGAGCGTAAAGAGCGTCAATTAAGAGAACAGTATGATATTCGCCACAGCACAAAATCATTTTTGTGCATATATATTATAAATATATTATTCAATTCTTCAATAATTCTTTTGTAAAAGCACTACTACTATTCCTTGCACGTAAACGCATTATAATTATGGATATATAAAAATGTTTTCTAAGGCACGTATTATTCTAGTAGAAAACACTTGTTCGCTCGTAGACATCACTACGACAGGCGGGAATTTCGCACGACACAGTTAGGTGTATATGTACATAGAGAATATAGAGACGTACATCGTCACTTGGCTGGTATTGTCAGAGCTTACCAATCAGCAATACAAAATTCGGTGATCCTCCGATCTGATTAAAGATTCATTTTTAAGCTAATTTCTCAATTATAGCTATAATGTTATACGACAATGTTAGAAAATATGAATGTTAATGACGTCTTTATTATTATATAAGAGATAAAAATCATATGCAAGAAATGAATTTACAATGAGTGACAAAGAAAACAGAATTCTAGACAATACAAGGTGTGCTTCGCATGAAGCTGTTCCCCAGTTTCTGATCACTCTAATGAATTATAATTGATTGAGCTAAGGCTTGTTTATCTAACTGATTAATAAAGCTGATTATTCTAATTAATAGCGGTATTTCGCATCGGAACGAGTAAACAAAGACGCGCCATTACTCGGTCAAGATTCATTAAAAGCGCAAACACGTCGAGCGTTTGCTCGCGGAAGCGAAATCCGCACGTTTTCCGATTCCGCGCTCGCGCGGTTAATTACCCATCGCGAGGTGTTACATGGTGAAATGTTTCGCAGGCGAGTAGTGCACGCGCGCGCGCGCTTCTGCGCTGATTACAGCGCGTTTACACGGAGAAAACTTCGGAATTATTCCCGATTATTCAAATTTGAGATCCTTGCTGAGTGCGCGCGCACCGATTCAAATTTATGCAAAAATCTGACAACGCGAATCCCTGCTCTTATTAATATGTATCAATTTGACGACCGCCATCTTTTTTCGCGCTGCGAGATACTGCCGCCGCGAATGTCCGCCCGTTATTCACGCGAAATTCTTCATACTCTAAATTCTTCATTTTTAATCATCTTTCAGAATAATCACGGTTTGTTATCTCATCGATTAAAAAACTAAATTGGAGCATCGTATGCGATGCGGATTAAATGCGATCTTTTATTATATCAGATGACAAGATCACGCGATCAATCACAAAAACACACCACGGAACTATCGCGGCCTTAATGCGCCGGACAAAGACGACAAGAGTGAACGAGACGGGCCACCCGCAGGGAGTAAGGAATGTGGATAGTGGAACTGCAGGGCCGACCGTATTTGTCCTCTTGCCCTTCGTTTTTTAGCTAGCATGTACTTGTATTAACATTTCTTAAATCAGTTATTTCTATCTTTAATTGAAGTAATAATAAGACCTAGTAATATTAACAAATTTATAAACGAAGAATTTCTACTTTTAATAATTTGATAATGATTTTACAAAGTCTGAATTTATAGATTTTTTTATTTATTCTAATATATTTGAAATTTTTATATTTTTTGCATTCTCTGTTCGGTTACTTCTGGGACTTCCCAGATCGTCCCCTTTTGCCGCTGCTGTTCCATCTCCCATTCTGTTACGGTCTATCCCATTATAATTCCATGCACGCGCGTCCTCCCGAGAGATGGAAGAGTGTAAAACGACGGACACCTGGGCAGAGAGTTTAGCCGGTATTGTCGGGAGACAAATATGAGCTAATACGTCATCCCAGGACCTATTCAGACCTCGAGGCCGACGGCGACGGTGATCACGAATTGGCCTACACATAAATGCGCTTTAATTATTCCTTTCCACCGCTCCTCCTACCTGCTTTCGTGCTCAAGAAACGCTCCTACAATCGCGACATAATAAGCGACGCTCGTTAAAAAGAACGAGCTATTGTTGGATCTTCGTCTACCCAGCATTGACTCGGAACTTCGGATTCTTTGTTGGAATAGAATTTCAAGTCCAAATGTCATCGTTTCCTAGCGGATATATTACCGATATTTTCGAGAAATGTATCTATAATTATTTAGATATGTGATGTGTACAGCTTGATATATTATTTTAATCTGTCCTTCTATATCTATACTTTTAATCTTTGTATCTGCTTATGAACTTACAATTGATGGTGTCAATCATTTATCATATGATAAAGTATAACGTTTTTATTTTTTTATGTACGAGTTATATATAGCTACATAAATATTTTACGAAAAGATCGTCGGCGCTAACGGCGATTTCAGAAAATCCATCGTCGTTTAGGCGAAAGTTAGGTGAAACATGCCGCCGCACTCCGGCTTTGTTTTCCTTCTCTCTCGAAGGAGCAATCGCTTTTTTTTCTTTCTCCCTCGGGACTTCTGCCTGCGGTTGTTCGGGTATCCCTTCACGATAAACACAAGCAATGACTGCGATCAAAGCATTACGAGCCACGTAGTAATTCGTACAGACTGAGAGATAATGCCACATCAAATACGTTGCATCATTTAATTATCGTTGCCGAAATAAATAAATAAATAAATAAATAAATAAATTTGTTCGCCGCACGTTGTACAGAAGTTGGTAGACCCAAACGCATATGTCGACATTTATTTCTCTCACGAAGTCGTGATATTATATACGCAATTAACGACTACGTCCCTCTTCTCTGTACACGTTGTAATGACAGACAAGTTGATTATTAAATATCCGCATATCGGAGACGATTAAATTGACATTTGTAATTGTTGCGATATGTTTTCAACGTGAACTAGAAAAACAACTTGCGGCTTTTTTAAATAGATATACATCTTCTACCGAAGTTTCTTCGTAATAAAATTTAAATTTAAATAAAATTCAAATAAATCATAAGTCATTGAGAGATTTCGAATAATTATTCGGAAAAATCTAAAAAAAATGATATTGTTCTAAAAGGCAGTAATGATTAGAAAACTTGTGTCTTCAAAACATAATCTTATGAAGATTAGACAAGTTGCTTAGCGCGACAGTATGCTGCATTCATATGCAAATGCCTGTCAACAGGTATCCACCTCGGCTCTTCGCTTATGATGTGCAAAGTGTTTTTTGTAATCTTGACAATAATTAACGTAATCTTTTCAATAGTGCTCGTCTTAATAATTAAATACACTAAAAAATAGAAATTCTAATAATCTGAAATATATAACTTTATCATTTATGTCTTCGGATTCTAGTTTGAAAGAAGTTTTATCTGAAGTAAAGTCTTCATAGGTCGATATATGCTAACCCGACGCTGATAACACTAAGATAACGGTTCCAATTACTTGAGATAGCTCGCACGATGTAGTAAATGTTTAAGGATAGGGTTTTTAATGAACTGAGTGAATAACAACTACTTGTTAGAATAGCGACAAAATACAAAATTATTTTTAGTGTCCTATTTTGATAACTATCGTTGTTTCACTCAAGAAATTTTTTTTCTTTAACCGTATAGCAAAGAAAATTTCTTTAAATCGAAGCAACCTTTCTCTGGATGTTCACTCCAAGACATTAAACTGGCGACAGATTGCACGTCTGATCTTTGAGAGAATAATTTCGTTAAAAACCAAAACTTCATTCGCGTGCGTTGAAGAAGCAAAACTGGAGAATTATCTTCAGTTTATCGCGTTAACGAATGAAATAAAACAAAATATACAAGCTTTATCCTAATCCGTGAAAATACTGATCGTCTTACCGACTCGTTAGAATCACACTATCCATCGCCATTATTATTCAAAATGTCGGAGTCCGAGTCGTGCGCATCGTGAAGAGGGATTATCGAGTTGTGGACAGAGGAGGTGGGACACAAGAGGGAAGACAAGGCATTCTCAAACTGTCGAATCGAATATCTGGGTAATAGCTTTCTAGGTCTCCCGCTGCCAGAGCAATACAGGCCCGTCCTCAACGACGAGCGCGCTTAAATTAAGGACGGACCTCTCATTTTCTTAAAATATTAAATCATCGTCCTGGTGTCGCAGCGGGGCTGCCGGGGCCCGAGGAATTAAAATTCATTGGTCGAAGAAACCCATGTCACCGGTCGAGTGCCATCGTAAATACCTGTGGTTCCTTTCCCCCACTTGCTTTCATCCTCTCTTTTCGATCAGAACGAGATTATAGTAAAAATGATCCGTGAAACTGTACATTTGCGGTTAGATTTATGCGTTTGTAACGGAGAAAAGTATAAGAATGCATACCTGTCTCGCATCGCAAGTTAATAAATATTTTGATTCTATGTATGATATGTAACACATGTGTAGTAATATCAAATTCGATGCAATCTATCCTTAGATCGTGGTAGATACACTCATCTATCTTCCAAAATTATTGGAGCATCGAAGATCAAGCGGTATAGATTTCCAGACGGTTACCGGTTGGCGGTGATCGTCGTATAGTAGAAACACGCATTCCACGTATGCGAAGGGCCTGAACAGGCCTTAGGACTGGCTTAGTCCCAATGCGGATAAGGAGAGGGTGGATGAAGAAGGGGACACTGCGACAAAGGACATTCTAGGGGAGCGATTCATTCCTCCTCCCTCTCATCTTTCTATCTTTTTCTCTCCTTTTCTCCATATCTGAAAGAGAAAGAGAGAGAGAGAGAGAGAGAGAGAGAGAGAGAGAGAGAGAGAGACTGAGAGCGGGATTGCAGCGGCCCAGCGTTGCCGGTTCGACGACTTTGGGCCTTATGCTCTGCACCTATGGCATGGAATCTTATCTCGGATCCATGCTGCGATGCGTCGCGCCATTTTTTGCGCAACATGTTCCACGATTTTGCAATGATCGATGTATTAAGCGAATCAGATATTTATGAAACCGAATAAATAAGGATTTTAGAACTATTAATAATAGTGAATTAAAACGATTTTTTGCCATGTCATGTTTTTTTGATGAAGAAAATAATCTAAATAATAATCTTAAAATTTTTTAATATCATCAGACAATCGTCGTCATTAAAATGATTTCGAAACGGTGGCTATCCATTTAACAAACTGATTTTTTGCGCATAGCTTTCGCATTTTTCATCCAGAAAGCGTCGAAGATGTTTCGGAAGGTCGGGTTGACAAATCGAGAAGAACATTTCGCGTGTCTTCTCTGGCGAGACAGTAGACGAAAGGAGGAGAAAACGAAAGAGAGAAAGAGAGGAGAAGAGATCTTCTCCCGAGAGACTGGAATAAGAGGCAAAGGAGCGGTTTTGTCGTTACGCGAGTGTTGTCATTTTCCTCTTTCTGAAAGAGGCTATCTCAAGTAGAGGAAGAAATTAGCTTCTTCACCAGCCAATGCTTTTTTGTGTTTAGTCTTTTGATTGGCGTTTTTTGTGTTAGTTCGATTTGATTGACTCTACGATGTTACACGCGATGTTGATCAATTAATGCTCTAACAATAGCGTTATGTTTCAATTACATAGACGCGATATTTTCAATTACATATTGCATATGCGTGCGTTCGCCACAAGAACAGTTTTCGCATAGTCGTGTTATGAATTTGTTTAGTGTAGTCGAAAGTGAGTGGAAACAATTTTGAAAGATATTTAACAGATCGCTTTCTAATTTATATATATCGATATAAAGAATTAACGTTAAACGAATATTAAAGAATTGTAATTCTATATTAAAGATACAAAAAAAATATTTGTAGTAACTATTCTCCTTTTCAATTACACATAAGCCTTTTTAAAAGAATAAAAGTAAGAGAAGAATGGACAGCGTGAATCGCCGCTCGCGACGCAAAGTGCAATATCGGATCGAACGAGGCGGAATGATTTCCGCGCGTATAAACCAACCGAGATTCGGAAGACCGGAGACGGTAATGGAGGATGTAGTAACGCTGGAGGGGATATCCCTCGCAGGTATCTCTGGCGGACAGACGGACGACGATGGGGTTGAGAATGGAAGCGAGAGACGATGGACCGGGCGGTCGAGCGGTGAGGTGGGGGATTAATTAATAACGTCGGTAATTGGACTCCGTTCGATCTAAGATAGCTCCTATAGCCCCCTTCTCGTGCATACCGTGGGGGATACGTTCTCCATGCTCGAATACACTTGCGACACTCGCCGTCCAGTTCGTGTCTTATGTATTGCTTATCAGCGATCAATGATTCTGAATTTATTTCGTTCGCTTTCACTAGCATGCGAATTACGATGTTCTGAAGAGCAGCAAACTGATTAAAAATTCAATGTTCAAATAATTCTGTATTTATTAAGATACGTTGCCATTTTGGAAGATATACAGTTTAAAATAAATGTAAAATATAACATAAATCTAACGAGGTAAAACGAACAGAACAGAAGTAGACATATATAGAAGTTGTCATACCGTCATCGTCATTAACATCGTTGATGTGTCGCGTACGAGGGAGCCAGTGCGTTTATGCGAGGTAAACAGTGCGTGGACGTGATTTAATTGAAACCCGAGGTGGCTTGACGGCGCGGCGCGGAACGGAACGGAACGGAACGAAGCGGCGCGGAGCAGAGCGGAGCGGCACACATTGCCTCGGCGGAGCTCAGTTGCATGACTCAGAGTGCTCAGTCAAGAAGTCCATTGACTTGCCGAGTGACGTAAGCAATTAGTGCGCTGTTTTGTTTGCGCGGGTACACACAGCTCAAAGTTGTTTGAGTTCGAGTTCGAGTGCTGCACGGTTAGGCTCGGCGACTCGCCTCGAAAACCCTTCCACAATCTACTCCTTCGTTCCATTCCAGCCATCTCTTTCACCTTCTCTCGTCGTTTCTCTTCATTCCTCCTACATCTTCGTCCTCTTTTCTCGGGGACTACCTTCTTCTCTCTCCATCTCCATCTCCATCTCCATCTCCATCTTCTTCTTCTTCTTCTTCTTCTTCTTCGTCCCCCGCTCCTACACTCTTGTCCATTCTTTCTCTCTTTTCCCCTCGCAATCTCAACGCTTTGTCTCTGCCGAGCTCGTTTCCTCGAACCTCCTTCGTTAAATCCAAATCCGAAGGTCCGTAGGTCGGCCGCTTTTTTGGGCTTTGATTCGTGTTACCGCGCTAAATTGCCACCACAATGATCTTAATCGCCTTTTGTCTCCTTTCCTGCTGCGCGTTTCGTTGAGAATACAGGTGTATTCTTCATTTCCTTCCTCTTCTTCGTTTAATGTAAACGGGGAGTCCGTTTGCAAATATTTAGTAGATCCTTGCTGGAACTCATGCACGACATTAATGAAGCGCTGGCTTAATTTAACTTCTTCCAATTTAATTGCCAGGGGGAAAGCAAATGAATTGGAACATTCAAATATCTCGAAAGTCTAGTCGAAGTTATACAACAAAGACTTATCTATTGACATTTTATAATAATACACAATGTGCTAATTTCAAAAAGATTATAAACAATTCGCAGAGAAAGAGAGAGTTTATAAAGAATTTTATATAGACGGAAGTTGAGTGAACCGAATCGGCAAAATTGCAGTTCATGTTCGCAACATGTGCTTTCTAACGAGCGTGCCAATCACACGCATGTCGGGCTAAAAGAAGACGGACGATCCCCTGCGAACGGAAGGGTCGGGGGTCATCGTTCGAATTCCACCAGCGATGCCCAATATGGCCGGGCCGAGAAACCGGCCCAGATCACGCCGATTTTCGATCGCTGGGCCCCATCACGAGCGCGTGCGTACAATAATAAGCACGGACGAGTTGTATCGCGAGAAAATAATGTGAGAACGGTCTCTTCCTAAGCGCATCATTATCTTCCTCTTCCCACCGCGGGCCGATCGATCTGTCGAGCCGATTTCAACCCGGGCAGACCTGCAATTACTATCTATTATCTGTCGGCGTGGGTGTAGGTAATCTCGCGATCGTGTCGAGGGCCTCTCGCCTTCCTTCTTCTCGGTCTCGGGACTCGGTCGGGATGAGGCAGCCAAGGCAGCAGGCTGAACACTGATACTTTGTACGTTCTTTGATTACCTCGGATTTACTCCCCTCGTTTCTGTTACTTCGGGATTGCTTCCTCAACCTCTGCTGTAGTACTTCAGCACTATCTCCCTCTCTCTTCCACTCTTCACCCTTGTCACTCGAGCGCTCCTTCCCTTATATACAGTTTCTCTTTCTGCATCCTCGCGTGCATTCTTTCTCGCCCTTTAAGATAGTTAAATACAAAAATGGATAGACTTGAATAAAGGGATGACTTGACACATTGTAATCTATGCTTGAAGAAAAAAATGTTTGATCCGCATCCTGCGCAGCTTCGACGCTCAGGGGTTAACTCGGCGCCCGATTGCGCTTTCAACGTTGACGCGAGTTCGTCCAGCCGTGTAAACGCGCCGCCAGGCGATACGCGGCGAAAAATCCATACCGAGTGTCCGGCGCGCACTGAAATCTGCATATTATGAAAATTCGCCGCATGAGCGCGAGGGGCTGCAGCGTAGCGCGGCGTTTCGAAATAAATGTCCACGCTGATCAAATTTAAACGTAATACTCTATAAATTTACATCGCGCGCGGCTCGCCTGCATAGTTTGCTCGCGCGCGACTTCACGCTCGACGAACAGCCCATCGCGTATTCGCGCAAATTTATCGGAAGGATCGACACGATCGCGTACATCGCAAATATTTATAAATGCGACGAATTAGCTCTCTCGCGTTTCCCCGTATAAAAACGACGCGAAAGTGCATTAAGACTTTTTTATAAATCGAGGACTGACGGGCCTGTGAATTGATTGCTCTTCTTGATTAAATTGAGCATCTGAAAACATTTAAATATTTTCCTCGACATTTAGACGTAATTGTAAAATGAGAGAATTACTCAATGGTAATAAATAATGTTAATAAACGCTGCTATTAGCTACGGAATCGCTATAGATCCATCAGCTAAATTTAAAAGACCGGTTAATCATTCGGCTTGTAAATAAACAAAAATATTTTCTTCGACCTTATTCTATTATCGCTAATTATAAGGAGAAATCTTATATTATCGTAGACTAATTTATAAATACAACTATTTCTCTGTGTACACGATTTTTTTTTATTCTAGATTTATATGTATACATTTTTGACTAATTCTGACGTTGTTAGAGTCAGATACATATTTTTTTATTGTTTTTATTTAGACGTCGCCTATAGCCTTGCCGGATCAGATCTTTCTTTTCGCCCCATACCAGAGCGGGCAGGGCGAAAGGAAGGATCTGTTAAGGATTAACAGAATCAGAACTGCCAGCCCAACTGTCTTCGGCTGAGCAATCCAGCGTATCGCGATAATTGCGAATTACGCGCAAGGTTCGAGAGAAGGAAAGTAATTTATCTCGGCATGCCCACTCACAGTCCATAAAAATGTAGCGAGATGTTACCGAAGGCGAGAAGGAGGTCGTTGAAACGCGCGCGCGGCCTCAGATCCTTTTTTATCCTTTTCTGTCGTCTCTCTACTTCTCACTCACTCTTGTTTCTCCCCTCCTGTCCCTTAACTCCCCGACGCGGTAATTCCCATTCCACATCCCATTCCCCAAGGGGTTAGTTTTCACGCGGGTTAGGCGAGTAATATGAGCTGCCACTCAAGGGCCGTCCTGTATTACCGTTCGAGTAATTATGGCAAACCCTCGCACGGACGCGGCTGGCACCTTCGGAACGACGAATACATTGTAGCCTTATGAGTTGAAATTGTTGCCGGAAAGAGGAGGAGAGCGCCGCTCTCGTTCCTGTCCGCCGCGCCGCACCGCACCGCGCCGGCCCGCTGGATAATTAACCCGGAACCTCGGAACGTTTCGCGACAGGCTGATTCCGCTTATCAGTGAAGAACCTTTCGAATCCTAAAGCGCAATTTTCACTAGTGATTTAGAACCATGACGATTCTACATGAGAGATCTGTGTCGGAATTTATATAGAAATACTCCAAAAATTTGCGACATTTCTTAATTTCTACAATTATTAAATCCATCATTATTATTATTATTACGAATTCAATAACAGTCGCGCGCGATTTGGTAAATTCATTCGCCAAATTACTTTCAATCTATATTCTTCGATATTTCGCTTCAGAAAGATTGTGCAATAGCTCAAATTGCACAATATCTCTTGACTATGGAAAAAAAAAGTTTTCTAAATTCTGAAACTTCGCAGTCGCGCGTGCATTGAAGCGCGCGTGCGGTAACGCCATTAATCGTGCTGCATTCTCGCGAAACGCGTGTGATTTCGAGGGCGGGCGACTCGGAATCGATGGAGCGCGGAATCGGTCGCGGAGTACCGACCAATTAGTCGGCCGATGATTGGCGCGTGTAAACCGAAACGATGACGTCGCTGGCGAACCGACGCCCCCGCCGTTCGTGAACCGGCCCGGACCTCGGGTTCCACGCACACCAACAAAGTCCCCTCTTTCTTGCACGTACGTGTATACCAGTAGATACGCATCGAGACATGTATATGCACACACACACACACACACACGCGCGCGCGCACGCACACAGTCATCCCTCTATTTGTCTCACTCTCTCGTGTCTGTGCGCGCGCGCGTTCCCTAAGTACGCCAGTGTCTCCGTCTCTCTCAGTATTGCGCCCATAGCGTGTTTCTCGGGAGCGCGAGCCAACAAATATCCGTGTGGACGGTTACAGGGCGGACTAATGGAATTGATTAAAATGTGTTCGATCAACCGAACCGCGGCTTGCCCGCCCCCGCCTCCTCCTCCTCTTCCTCCTCCC
>NW_012130083.1:395725-405658 GCF_000143395.1 Atta cephalotes
TCTCTCTCTCTCTCTCTCTCTCTCTCTCTCTCTCTCTCTCTCTCTCTCTCTCTCTCGCATACATATTATATATTTTCATGCCATCCATCCGTATCTGTATGAGACGCAAAAATTGACGGTTTCGCAGATCATTAAATGCGAGAAAGAAAAATTATTCTGAGAAATATTATAGAACCTAAAAACCAAAGTCACAATGAAAGTATATAAGAATGAAGCTGAAGAATACGTTTGTCTGATGAATCTATAATAAATAACTTTTATTTACAGTGTGAAACGTTCAATGGATAAAATAATGATAAAATAATTTCCTGTTATTAAAATAATTTCCTTTTACAGATTTCCCTGTAAAAATACAACCTGTACATCGGATGAATTAAGGTAGGTATACCTGGATTTTTCCGATGGCAACATTCCGGAAGTCATAACCGGATCTTCGCACCGTTCTAACGATTCATAAATTCGTCGAGTCGGTGGTATCGGACAGTTCCCAAGCGGATTATCGGGGCGCCATGCTTACGTAGGTGCGTGCGCAATTAACGACAGTGAGCCGAGTATAATGAAGACCGGTCGAGCGTAGTCGGACCAATGCCTGCGAGAGAGAAGGAAAGGGGCTACTGGTACAAGCGAGATGATAGAGACCAGTTCATTAGCGACACTCACGACTCGCCTCAGAGACATCTATTTTATTTATTTGCTTATTTTTCGCTCCTTCGTTCGCTTCGTTCACGCGTTCACCGTCCTCGATCGGCTAACGTGAATACGCCCGGCTGTCCCGTTTTATTTCTTGACCAATCTCGCTCCATTCCCTTTAAACCTTTTGTCATACGAATTATATGGAATATTCGGGAGAAAATACTATAAAAATATTTTAGCTCACAAGTGTGCTAAATTTGGATCTGTTTTTTCGTTAAGAATTTTTAAATACAAACTTATATTTAGGGTAGATTCACATAGTTTTGTCAAATGTAATAGTAGATTAATATAAATACAATTGGATATCGTTAGAGGTTTCGTTAAATGCTTTTTACGCTTCTAGGAATAATTTTATAGGATTACTTTTTTTTTAATTTATAAGGGGGTACCTACATTAATTAATCTTTAAAGGCTCTTAAGAGAGCTTGAATGCTTTCATGAATCTTAAACAATGACCACTGCCGAGAAAGGAAAATCTACAAGTGTGTTCTTTAAAGGTACGAAGCATTTTTCTCTATCCTTAAAAAAAGAGAGAGAGAATAGATCTTTAAAATAACTAAAACGCGAACACTTACTAAAAAGGTCTTACTAAAAGTTTAAGATCAATTTTGAGAAATAATATTAGAGAGATAAATTATCCCGCACGATATTATTTACAGCCAATGTTGCAGCTTCAACAGTTATAAAACGGACACTTCGTTACCGTCGTTGCGGTATTTCGTTCAGAATTGAATTCACGGAGGATGCGGGATCCTCCATTGGCTCGATTTAATAGCCTACCGCGTGTCCCGACGAACCACGTCCTCATCGTTCGTTCGGCTTTATTCGCGAGTAGCCGTTTAAGCGGCTAACTGTATAAATGAGAGAAACAGGATTCTGCGGGACACAAGAAAGAGAGAAAGAGAGAGGAAGAAAGGAAAGGAAAAAAAGCCCACTACCATCAACGTCGCCGCCACCGCCACCGCCGCCGCGAGGAAACCTGTCCCTAATTGATAGGAAATTCCTGTGTGCGAGTACCTGCGAGATTTTTCAGCGCCCCTAACAGGTTGGAACTGGATACTTCGCGACGATTTGTAATCCGCGCTGTTCGTTCGCGGCCAGGGCCGTCCTCTTGTCATGCAATGAATCTAGCGAAACAAACCCGAGTTTTTTCTCACCGTGCGAGAACTTTAGATTTGTTTTTTTTCTGTGGCTGAACTATTATACACTTTTGGAATTTAAAGTGAGTTAAATATTTACCTTTGATATTTGACGAAAGCAAGAAAGAAAGTTTTAGTACAATCTAGTGCAGGAATAAAAAAAAATCTTTTGTATCTGTTATTCGACGATGTAAAAAGTTACAAAGCCAAATAAAGTGTAGAAAAGTGACGCTCAATTAGACTAACAATAAGTTAATTAAATTCATTTCGCGACTCTTCATCACTGATAAGAGAGTCGACGACATATTTATAAATTCATAAATAGTCAACTCATTTGATATTTTTTTACATTGCGCTCAAGTTACAGACAGAGGGAGTAATATTCAAGAGAAATTGATGCAATCGTTAACGCATTAAGAGACGATATTTTTAAGGCGCCGCGGTAGCTTCAATTTTATGACACACATTTTGCAAATTAACCAGCTGCCATCTAATTGGTCTTTAATTGGTTTCGTGTAAATTATAAATAAATGCGCATTAAAGGACGAAAATAAACATATTTCTCTGTGGATTGGCGTAGCGGGGGGTTCGCGAAATTTCACGAAAGTCCTCATAAAAATGTGGACTTTTAATAGTTCGCTGGGTCCGGTCATTTTTACTAAATACGTGATCCGCAAGATTTACACCACCAATTAGCTGTGCCTCGCGCATAATGAATTTACATTAATGCGCGCCACGATGAATTAATCACAATCCGCGCGAAATACGCTTAAATCAGAGAAGTCTCACATTAATGCGATTTGCTCGAGGTTTTTTTCTCGAACGGAGAAACGTGAACCGGGAAATGTGAATTATTATAAACGAGCTGGAGTTTAGAGTTCTCAAATGAAACGCATTAACTATATTTTAATATTATCATTAAAAAATAACTAGATTTATGTTTTACGTTAAGAAAATAAATAATTCATTGTTAGAGCAATGGCAACCCAACCCCTTAAGTTAAATAACATTTTGTTATTTCTAACTTCTATATGTGTCAATCCATTTCTGTAATTAATTTCAAAATGAAAAAACATCATATTAACGTATGCATTTAGTAAATAATAAATTAAATTTCAGCCAAATTTATTATATTTTCTTGAGTTGAATTGTTTAACTGCATTGTTTTAACATAGAAATAATTAGAAATAATTCAAATTGAGTGTAATGTATAATGTATATAATTTGACATTATGAATTTAATAATGTTGTTATTATATTTGTTGTATTTGTCATTTTTCTACCTCTTTCTTTCCCTCTGTAATAAAAATAACCAAAAATAATGTTTGTAGAAGGCTCAAAGATTTGTACCGAATGAAGCGAGAACGGTAATCCCGCTGGGGTGAAGCAACGGTAAACTAATTTTTTCCTGGAGCGCAGCACGAACGTACCCGTCTTTATGGGTGTTTCCGATGACGTCTACCAATTTTCCGCACACTCACATGAAACGAGTGAGTACGTCACTTCATGACGGGAGAGTCGTCACATTCGGCACGTTCGCGCAAGAAATATTACTGGCGTCGTTTTCCCCAAAAGTGGATTGAACGAGAGGGAGCTATTTCGTGCCCGGCGGCGTCTCCGTGCGTCTTTTTTACCAGGCAGTTCATGAAAAGCTGAGCGATATCAACTGCCGACCACGAACACAAAATCGTCGCGTCGCGTCGCGTCGTCTCCGTCGAGTCGGACTGCAAAATTGAAGCGCGTTTTCAAACTCTGGCGTGGCATGTGGACAATGACGAGAATCGCACACGCAAATAAATAAAGATTATCAATCTGCAAAGTTGGAAGAAATCCTAGCAATATACAATTTACTGGCGCAATATTGACCCAATATATCCCCAATGCTTGCCAATGTTTATTACCAGATATTGCCAATGAATTGTGCTACTCGAAAACAAATCTTAATATATTAGATTAACATTACTGTATTAGGAACGCTAAAAAAGGGTGATTCCAAAAAAAATTGGCTCTTTCCGGAAAGATATCTGGAAAGTAACTGAAACACGGACAGACGGAAACTCTCGGCTTCGCGCGGCCAACTCTCCCGGAGATGGAGTGCGCTTAGCGGGTTTGCGTACCCTCGGCTCTCTCACCGATAACACAATAGCGTACAGTCAGGAGGCTGTCAGACGCACTCTCGTATCGCGCGAATAAAAGTGTATTAAAGCTGTCAACCGCATTCTCGTCGATTAACCAAAGGAATGCGAGAAACACTTGGCATATTCATATAACATTTTTGTTTTATTCGCGATATCTGTTTCGTATAATAATGTTTTAAAACGTATTGCATTAAACACGCAGAATTTTACATTAAATGTCTAAAGATGATATTGATATTGAAATATCATTTAGATTTTTTAGAGAAACGCGCCGCAAGTTTCACACACGCACACAGTCAATCGCAGCACAAGCTGCATAGATCTCAAATACATTGTACAGTCGCGCGAAAAAAAAAGCGCAACGAGTGAAAATCAGCGAAAATCCAGACTCCAGAACGCGAAAGTCGCTACGTGCTCGTAACGAAGGCTGCACGGTGTCATTCATCGTGGCTTTTCCGGCTGTTTATCGCGATAGTCTGGCGAACGGGAAGCGGCACAATAGCTGTACACGAATGAAACAAAGAGTCGACACGGCGGGACCAGGTATCGCCAGGCGTTGCCCGTTGTATCGCCCTCGTAACGTCGTTCGCGGGCGTCGGGAGTGATAAAGAGACACCGCCGCGATGGCTGCAGGGCGAGACGAGTGAGGTAGGGTTCGACGTGTGCACGCGGAACACAAAACGACCGCGAATCGCAGTTATAGCCCGATAGATCCAAAAAACGCGTTTCGGCTCTCGTAATCGCGCGCCGCAAACGAGCACCCAGCTCAGTTCGTCCGCTGAGAGAAAAGACCTGGCGAGAAAACAAAAACGAACGAGCCAATCGCGCACGGTGGCAATGACGCGACCGTCACCCGGTCTCATTCTTCGACACTAGAACTATAACGAATTCGTCCTCCTCTTACATTAATGAATAGCCTCGAAAAACAGCATTTTTTTTACATGTTATTGTTGTTAAGAATGTCATGACTTGTAATTAGTTTATCGTAACTTTTACAAAATGGAGAATTCAGAGCGGTTAAAAAGAGATCATTGAAAGAAGGATATTTAATTGAGTGCCATTTAAAACCAAGGTATAAAGTCTTCTTCATAGACGGAAATTTCCTTATGAAGGGTATGGAGCTTTTCAGAGCTTCTGTCGAATTCCACACCTACAATTCAAAATATTTAAAAAAAATATGTTATTTTTTTAACAAATTGTAAAAAATTTGAAATAATTTGATAAAAAACAGTATTTGACTAGGGTAGAAATATATGTAGAAATATATTTCGCACATACAACAAAAGAGATAAAATATTTTGTTACTTTGAAATCGCTTCCTTTCCTCGTTTAGATGAAGTACTGCACTCCCAGAAAAGTCGAAAGTCTCCCTGCTTAAAGTCTTTATCAAATGAAGCATTTATTATGCATGTATGTATCTAAAAACATTCTGATTTTAGATAACATAAAAATCTTTTCGAAAGATAAGATACTTGTGATTAATAGCATTTTCTTTTGAAACTAAAGTTTATTTTGAAACTCCCGCTCTTCTTGATTTCTTTAGAGAAAGCCAAAGCTACATTACGTGAAAAAGTTATAGCACGGACGCATGGAGAGATACGCGTAATAAAACGCAAACTTTTGCACGGCAGGCATCGCAGTGGTGAACACGCACTAGCCGATGAATGCGAACACGACCGCTTGTATATACAGCGAAACTACGTTATTGTTTCGCAAAACCGAGGTTTGCGCGATTGATCCGCGAGTCGAGATAACTGGCGTTCCTATAGGACCAAGTCCTGCTGCAACGATATATCGTCGACGTGATGTTATGATTATATTCGTAGGTATTAATGATAGAAACTCAGATACATGTAATAATCTAGTTATTTTCAATCTATGCAATTTCGCACGATGTAATTCTAATGCAAATCTATAGCGATTAATTCACGAAACATAAGAATTTCCGTATGTTTTTTTTTTTTCCAGAACAAGTTCTTCTGCCGTTTGAAAAATTATTGGACATTATTGGGATTTATTCGTTCCTCTCTCATGTGAACGAAGAAGTGAACGTGAAGGAGAGCAAGATTGCCTAACAAGTTTTTCGTCGGGTATAATGCAGCTGGATGATCATGGCAGGACCGCTGCTTGCGCGGTAATATCGACGATATAAATAAGACTAGCGTAAATCCTGATCATCATTGGTCATCCAGCTTCACTTACTGCCTCTCAGTGCAGTGGCAAATTATTATTTATCGCATGATTCTAAAGATCAGTGGCGAGAAAAGCTTAATCAACGGACGGAACGAATGTACAGGATCGTAAATTGTAGTTTCGCTCGAGATCTCACTCGCTTTATACCATATTCTTCCCTCGTCACTGCCCGCGATCGAATCCATATTCGGATTATATGATCTATCGAATTCAAATACCTTCAGTATGACAATCTGCTCTCGATGATGTATTGTTGAATCTATACGCCAAGGTCTAAACGTGTGGGACATCTTGCTTGTCGGCGGCAACGACCGCAAATGTGGGATCGCTGTGCAATCGCGATAGGAGAGGATAGAAATCGGCTGAACCACGATGGCTGGATATTTCCGGAATTCGCAGGTGATTGCCACAATTGTGGCCTCCGATAGCCACAAGCCTCGTTTGGCTTCGATGAATTCAACGAGAGATACAAGGTACACGTGGTTTTACATAAGTATTCGTGTCTTATTTATCCTATGGTAGAATGGTCGACTCGAAAGAGAAGAGAATGTGACAGTCGGTGTAATATAGAGACAGAAAGAATAGACCGTGGAATAGGAGCACTTATGTTTGCAGAATTTATTTCGGGTTAAGCTTTAAAGACCGATTCTGTCCGGTTTATGTATGGGTCCGCGAAGGCCGGTCGGAGCGGGAAATATCGTCCATGAAAAATTTACAGCGCCGGCACCGTGCAATTTATTTCGTCATTTATAGTCGTCGAACTACTCCGTGATTCCATTCGTGGGACAATTATCGTTCTTGACTTGCTCTTTCGAAAAGGTTCATCTGTGCGTACTTTGTGCGTACTCAACATTTCCGGTTGCCCGTTGGTTAATTTTTCACAATGTAGGCAGTTGGAAACGGGCTCTTGGCTAGTGATCGATGAAAATTCACGTTAAACGGGATCGAAAATCTACGGGGGGTTCGCTAGCTGGCCTATTACGAGCCTTTCCGAAACAGTGGCGTACGTGAGGAATGGATCGTACGTGTATAACCGCGTTGTGGTCTGCGAAGAACCATTGTATCGATTGACGCGGTCATGAAAAATCGAGTTTACGATAATAAACACAACTTACGATGATCGCATATAATTTGTCCATAACGAAACAGAAATGATGCAGAACGTGGAAAATTTGGATATATAAAATGATAGAATATGAAAAAAAAAAATATGAGAAAATACATGAGCGAAAGTGAAGCGTACAGGGTATTAAAAAAAATCATTCAATACATTTATATAGTAAATAATACACATAATACTGAGCCTTAAGTACTAAGCAAAAAAAAGCCTGAGTAGTCATTTGAGTTGAAAACCCAATCGTTTCTAAGGTATGAATAATTGTATATTAGTATCATAATTGATGACTTATTGGCTTTTACGTGTTATAGACGTGAAGATTTATCTCAATGTTTACAAACCGCGTTCTGAATGTTCTGATTCAATTTTGATTCACATTTGATAATGAAAAATTTCAGCGGAAATTGATATCAACCAATCATTACGGATTGAATGGAAGATTACCTCTCATTGGACTTAAAATTCTCTCAAATAAACTATCAATGTTACTCATTTCAATTTCTCTCTTTTCACATCATATATAACACGTACGTAAAAGAGATAATAAGTCAATTATGTACTAACATACAAAATTATTTATATTTATCTCAGAAGTGGTTGAACTTTTGACCTAAGCTTCGCTAAGGCTTTTTTAGCCTCGATATGGTGTGTACTATGTACCATATGCTGAATGATTTTTTTTTTAACACCTTGTATAACGATATGGAACACAATGAAAGAGATGGCATATTACTCCTTTTGTTCAATTATACCGCAATGTGATAATAGTCGGTAAACTCGCTGTATTTTATACGTTGCAATATTTGCTGATACTTAAATACGAGGTCTTGCATTAGTTTATTGTCATCGTCATACGCCGGTAAATTCTTTAAAACCGGGCTCACAAAGATCGTCCGTGCATCGCCGTACAACGTGTATATGAATTTTGAAGTAATTCTAGTCCTTACTCGGAGTTGTAATTCCTGTAGTAGATTTAATTAAGATAATGAGTTCGTCGTGTACCGTATAAAATCTCGTAAAGCAAAAGTCCTTATTAAAGAGTACCAGTGGAATAGCTCTGTGTTCGATGTCAAGAATAATTGAGGTCTAGCTGTCGCGAAAATGGTTCTTGCAAAAGAGACATCTTAGTTTTCACAAAATATGCTAGCGTCTTTAATTAGCACATCGCGCCTCCGTATATTTTCAGTGAGAAATCTCGTTTCGCGTAGTAAGTCGTGGCATTTTCCTATATCCTTGTTTTTAGATGACAATTGCATTTAAAGGATACACGATTATTATGATTTATCGACGGCGTTGATGAATAATAAGTCCGCTAATTAATGCCAAAAGCAAGCATCGCGAGTAATTATAAATTGATTTAGTCGCCAGGACAATATTTCAAATGTAATTTGAAATTAATTTCTATATGACTCGTGATTTAAATTTATAATCCTATTCAATCGGCTCTAGCCCCTGCGTTACTGCCCATTACCATTCTAATTTCGATGGCTCGTCGCATTAACACACATTTACCATCAACATAATAACAACGTGCATGAAATTACAAATTGTGGCGTGAATTAGAAGCGCAATATTCTTCTAAATGGAAAAGACGATATTAAGTAAAGTATTTCAGCAATTCTAAAAGCGATCGATCAATATTAAATCTAAAGTACACTTTTTTTTTATTATCAAATAAAAACTGGATTTTTATCAAATAAAAATTCTAATTCCTCTCTTCGCATTTTCTAACTTGAAAATAAATTGGATTCGAGAGAAGACTTCATGGCGACTATCGATTTCTATCGTGCGTATCTGATCGCTTTCAAAAGTAATAACGATTATCAGAACTCAGAGAGTTGGCTATCAAATTCGATGTGTCACCTGACCAGCTGCCATTGCCTCATTAACATATAAATTAGACGCCGCGCATCGAGATTTGCTCTTCTTTTTTAAGCATGACACTTTTTTCTCCGGGTTGAAACACGGAAACTATGATCAGAAAAGCAAAAGGATCGTTTTATTTTCAAAGTGGACTAGCATGTGAATAAAAAAATATTTTTTATTCCGACAATTTTTTCTAGTGACATTTATGTAGAACGATATCTTCTTACGTTTCGTATTCAAGTAAATATCACAACTGAATCATGTCAATGACGAAGTAATCAGCCAATTATCGTCACAATCGATCTTGGGAAGTCAGACTTGCCGCAGAACGATTTTACGAGGGATTTAGTAGGCGATAAAGAGTCGAAGATAAAGCCACCCTCTTTCCAAGCTCCGACAAAAATCGCTCGTCGACGGAGCTGAAAAGGGCCGACGCGACGCGACGCGACGCGACGTCCCGCGCCGGTAGGGTAGCTGCCTCCAGTACCGGCACCTAATCAAGCAATAACTATTTGTCAGTTCCCCGGGCAACCTAAATCCAAGCTAATTCGACATCCGTGTCGGACACAGATTCGCTATCGGGTATCTCTTTCTATCTGGACGACAGCATATTCGCATTAGCCTGCCCCGCAACCCACGCTCGATCGACTCTCTCGACCACCGTCAGCAGTCCTCCCCCTCCTGTCCCCTCCACGGCCACCTACCCTTCGCCCGCCACCATCATGATTCTCATTCACTCCGGACGTCTCCCTCGATCGGTCTCGCCGTATCTCTCTCTCTCTCTCTC
>NW_012130083.1:406009-407628 GCF_000143395.1 Atta cephalotes
TCTCTCTCTCTCTCTCTCTCTCTCTCTCTCTCTCTCTCTCTCTCTCTCGCTCTCCCGCTTTCCGCTAAGTACGCCATATACTCGCGCGCGCGTCACACCATAGGACGAGATCTCGACACGATTAGGGCGGTACTCAATTCGACGTTTCGTCGATTCGGTCCTTTCTTTCTCCTCCGCCTTTACGCCCCGAATCCGCAGCTCGAGTGAGTTTTTCCTCGGATAAGCGTGGCAACTCTTCCTCCCGTTAAGCGAGCGAACGGGATTTTCTGCGGACGAGTCGAACGGGCGGGAGGAAATGGCTTTCGATTCGGGGACGGGTTCACTTTGTTAATGTGACAAATCGAGACTTCACCGACTTCGAGGGGGAGTCGACCTGGCAGTACGTTGCGCAGATCGCTGCGGGAATCCACGAGGAGAGATTCTCGGAGAGAGATTCGCCAGCCGAACGAGCGCGTTCATTTTTTGATGCTTCGCGGGAAATACGGATAATGGATTAGATCGATGCTCGGTCTACGTATAAGAACGCTGAGAAATGAGATCGTCTGAAAAGCACCGGTCGATCTCGGACACGATTAGGACACGCGTACAGACGGTTGCCAGAGAAATTTGCATTTATTTCGCGCTGACTGACCATTACGGCCGCGCATAAGTCAAATAACTTGAAATGGACGCGAAAGAGAACGATCGCCAGTCCGGAGCCGAGTGGAAGCACTGAAAGACGAGAGATCGTCATCGTCGTTAGTCATTCCCGCTTGAATATGCGTGGAATAAGATCTCACAGGAGAGAAATCATCTGTCACAATGCCGCGCTCAACGTCGCGCTATATAGACACTCGATAATTTATCGCGTGATGAGAGCTTCCGTCAACTTTTTTCCCCGATACTAGTAAATCGCAGAGCGAAATAACTGAGAGATGATAGTTCGTTAACAAAATAATATTTCGATAAATCTTGGTTAGAGACTCTCTTTCTACAACAGAATTACAGCCACGAGCAATTTTGTCAAAACGAGAAAGAAAGCTAAATATTCTGTTTCTTTTTAGATATGCTATCTTATTCTGACTTATACTACCTTACTCATTTTAATTTAAACAAATAATGGAAATCGGGCTCTAATAAAAGTAAATGAACAAAGTGTAATATAACAGTCAACACAAGATGTCCAAGTGTACTTTAATTGCGTTTTATCTCATTAAGATTCATAAATGTTTCGATCCTCAGCTTGAATTCTCTTCAGTATATAAATTATATTTTAATGTAAATACGTTAAATCAATTACAATAAACTCACATAAATTTAAAATCATGCTTGATCAATCTTTTGTTTGTAAAAATAATCTCATTAAATTTGTCAAAAATATAGGTCAAAAGAAGCTATTAAATTAATTTCAACTAAATTGACAAAAACGACGAGCTAATCAAAAAAGTTTGTCTTCTTATAGCCAGACTCTGTTATAGACTCTAAGTTTCAGCCAAGACACGACAATACTATATGTATTATCCTGATTCTAATTCGAGATTTAATCCAAAAAAGTGTTATCAGACATACTCGAATATAAATATAGACCTCTACATATATATATATATATATATATATATATATATATATATATATATATA
>NW_012130083.1:409777-418239 GCF_000143395.1 Atta cephalotes
TACTTACTACTCGACACACGTAACTACTATTATATTATTACTATACTATATATATATATAACTAACGTAATAATATACTACTATACTAATAATAATAATAATACTACTACTATATATATATATATATATATATATATATATATATATATATATATATATATACCTATGCATACCCGGAGATCCGATGGATGTCCCGAGTGAGTTCAATTAAGCCCCTATTACACTTTTACATGGGCCCGCATTAAGGCTCGCAGCTGGTCGCGAAGTCGGATATTATTTATCGGTTGACTTACGCCGAGCTCATTTGCCCGACAAAAGGGTCCGGAGAGGTTCCAAGATGGAGCAGGACCGTCATTGGCTGGACCCGAATGAGCCACGTTGGCGATTGGACACTCGCGCGTTCGCGCTCAGTCTCTCACGAAACGGTCGGACACCGCCGGCACGACGAGAGATGATAGAATATCTTATTAGTCGGACAATGGGCAATCAGAGACGCCATACAGCCTCTCTGTTAGCGGTCCAGTCTCCTCCGGCCGTACGTCTGTCTGTCTGTCTGTCTGTCTGTCTGTCCTACATGCAGCCTGTGGGCATCCAAGGCCGCCGGGCCCCACCGGTGCACTCAACACTGTCTCGATTCGCGAGTACCCTCGCATCTTCGTCTTCTTCCTCGCCTTTGCGCAGCAAGCGGAGTCTCGTACAAATTAAAAGCTCGAGATGATACATATTTCGCCACTAGTTATCACCAAAGAATAGATCGACTTGGAATTCTTGAAAATCGTCGCGAAGGCGAGGAGAACGATTGCATTATTTAACATTTGACGAGATAATTACGAAGTATAAGGGGACTATTATATGTCGGTAACTTCTTTTTTATCCAGAAATGGATGATCCAGAATGTCCATATTGAAATTTTGCTGAAGAATCTAAAAATTCAAGCTAGATATAGACCAGAACTGAAAAATAATTTTACCATCATCAAAATAATTAGATAGGACGATAAAATTGATTGCTAAAATATCAAAACATTTTGCAGTATTGCTCATCACGCTTAAGATTCCTGCAAAATTATTTTTATAATTCAACAAAATTATTTCCAGATCTGTATTTAAATTTTTAGATTTTTCAACAAAATTGCTCTTTCAATGTCCAAAAACCGTCGATGCTGAATATATTATATATGATTCATCACACGCCCGTTGCTTCCGCATTTATTTACGTGGATAATATACTTACGACACTCAAAATATACATACATTGATTTATTCGGTACTCTGAACTTATTGTCGAATTCGACGCACTTCTAAAAGTTCGTGCTACGTATTCGCGATGATCAATGTATTATTCATATGTTTAAAGAATAGAATTAGAAAAAGATGAAAAGTAAGTTGAACCGAGATCAAAATTAATCTACATTGATAGAAACGAGCATAAGATATTCAATTAGAATAATATCCAGTTATATTCAATTGCCGATTCATTCGATTGATCCTTCCGCGATTACCGAGAAACAAAACAATGGATGGTAAACATGGTGGACAAGAGTGTTAACGGTTATCCGAACATCGTAATAGCTGTTTTCCATTAACACAAGTGAAACTGAATTTTAAGTGAGTATCTTATACTCAAATCATTACTTTGGTAAAAAGTCACATGACAAGTTCATAACCTCACTTTTAAAGTGAATTTAGAGACTCATTAAAGCACACGGTCTCGATTTTATACACATTATACGTAAAAATTCATGAGCTGAATGTAAAAGACGCGCTTCAGCTGATTTATGATGTTACAAGTAAGAATTATCTGAGAATCGATGTAAATGAAAAGCAACTGTTAATCATTCATCCGTCGACGTAAAAAAAAAAGATAACAATATATTTAAGGCTGGTATTCATACAGTCGATTCTTATTTCAAGACTGTCTTAAGTAATTTCTTAAGACGCTATTGCAGCCCTCTGGGCGATAGTCATAGTACGTTCTTATTTCAAGATTGTCTTAAGTAATGTCTTAAAATGCTAATACGGTACTCTGATTAGATTATGACATCTTAAGGCTATACTTAAGGCTCCTGAGTAGTTGCGGCGGCCATGTTAGAATCGTGACGTCAGAAGCGAGGAATGACATGTTAATTTGTTGCGAGACATTTGTAAATAAAAATAATTTGGATAAATCTAAGTAACGAGATTGCTTTAAAATATTTGTAAAAATGAGCAGAAACTGTCTATTTTTCTCTTAATAGTCAGTAAATGATCATAAAAGGCAGGTGAAGTGAGCCTAATTTCAGGCAGAAGCACACGAATAGCTGTTGAAATGAATAAGATATACGCTTACATATAAAATTCCAGGATAACTATAGTTTCTGCCATTTTTAGGATTTTCATAAGTACGAGACACGTCACATTTTTACAATTAAGCAAATAATAATGAAATGGCATGCAGCATACATTTCATCGTCAAAATGTCACTTTTCCACGTCTACATGTTCAGCCATTTATCATGGCGAGGCGTGTAACACACACACACACACACACACACACACACACACACACACACACACGCGCGCGCGCGCGCGCGCGCGCATGCACGCACGCACGCACGCACGCACGCACGCACATAAGCACGACCCATGTACTGATTTTGCCACATTTCGCCAAGCCATCGACTGATTCTGAATCACATGTTGACTACTCAGGAACCTTAAGCAACCTCAAATATAAGAATCGACTATGAATATCGACCTCTGATTGGTTCGTGACTTTTAAGACTGCATTAAAGACGGTCTTGAATATAAGATCTGACTATGAATACCGGCCTTAGAATTTTAATCGAGGCCGTCATGTGATCTCAAAGAAATACTCACCGATCGATGAGAGTAATTCCAAACTATCCAACTGTACGATTGTCCTTGGTTGACATATCATTGTTCCAACACTAACTGATGCTTCTTAATACACATACCGATTAGATGTGAGGATAACCAAACGACGCGATACGCTCGGAATGCATGAACAACAATGGCGCGACGAAGCATGATGGGCGTCGAGTGCCGAGAAACGCAATGGATCCATGCTCGAGGACTCCAACTGAATCACTACGACGATGAGCGATGTTCTAGATTCGGCACTCGACGGCGTTTGTCTCACGTATTGTAAACGTCGGAAATCTAGAATGGTTTCAATACAGCATCGACGCAACATGACTGTCAACGCGACCGCCAGTGAACTTAGGCGACGTCAAGGGCTCGCGTGATCACATTTTCTTTCGGTTTTCAAAACAGGCGCAATATGAGCTTGATTTGCTTTTCATCTTTTTTCTCCTCCTATCTTTGGATGATTAATTAACCCACTTATCTTACTTTAAATGTAACATCGCAGAGCTAAAAATAGACACAAAATGCATAAATTCAATTATAAATTTAAATTCGGATATCGAGCAATTATACTCAATACCGTATGTATTTATTTCTACCGCAAATAAATGGCACGTATAACGTGAAAGGAATAAGACGTTCTTGCGACTGTTTTATTATTATTAATCATTTTATCAATTGCGATCATAATATTGCTTTAAAAAAAGATAAATGAACATTAAAGAAGTGATTTATATGTAATATATTATTTTTGTATGTTCAATACATCGCGATATATCACCTGACAGTGTTTCGATCTGATATTTCACCCGTCTGATATTTCACGATGTCCGATTTACGGATACCTCGATCGAAAAAACTATAAAAAAATAAAATTTGAGTATCGAAAGTATAACTAACACCATGCGAGACCCACATTCGCATGCAAGACATTAATTTTGGGAGATATCGGTTGTATTCAGCAGAAAAAGCAGCTTTGCTTGTAAATTCAATGAGGAATTAAAGGCAAGACCAATTGTATTATAGAATTTTACAACCATCGTATTAAAGAATTTCACAACAATTGCAAAGCTGTTTTTTCTGTTGAATGGAGCTATTGGCAGCTGACTGTTCGCGAACAAGCGAACAGTATTTCAAATATGAATCGCGATACATATATATCCACATTCATGACGCTATCCTGAAAATTTTAAACGGTTATATTTGAATGCCTGGATATTATTTAAAAAAGTCCAATTTAATACTAGAAATTACTTATTTTGTGCGTTAAAAACACTGAATAACAAACTCTAAATATTTAAAATAAGTAATTACTGGCTGCATTAAGCAGAGAAAGTAGATTTGCAATGGTAAAATTTGCATTTTTCACATGATTAGTTTATACATTTAGATCCAGTGAGGAACTAAAGACAAGATCAATCATGTTAAAGAATCTTACAATAGTATCAAAGTTGCTTCTTTGCTGAATGCAACCATACAATCACTACCTTCCAGTATTTCTGTAAAGGACCACTCAGTTGGTTAAGTTCAAAAATTTCACCCAGTGTGTCCTTTTATTCTTGTATTATGTCTATCTAATGAACGATAAAAATAGAATGACGCACTAGAACGGGAGCACAGTTTCTTGCATAACGCATAATGCATAATGCATAAGAAAATGAACCAATCAAAATCCTTCATTTTCTTCTTTTCTATGAAATAAAAAACTCTGATTGGTTGATTTCCTTATGCCTTATGCGTTATGCAAGAAACTGTGCTCCTGTCCTAATAAAAAATTTCTTTCAATACATCCGACCGCGCGTCGATAATGCCGTGTTTGAATGGAGGAGAATGTTTACGCAATTTTGATAATATTTATATTGAGATGCGCCGTAAGGATAAGGTAATGCGCCTAAATTCCGTTAAAACCGTATGGGTGCCTTTTCATACTGACTCATTTGTAGCGTCAAAACATATCATGTGATAAAAATCGACGAATATCAAGTGATAACATCAATTTTTTATTTCGTGATCTATTTTAACGTTAAAAATGAGTTTCGAGTTTCGTCAGCGTGAAAAGGCACCTTCAAAAAGCGCGCGATGCGTATCTACTTTCTCGCGCGCGCTAAAGCATCTGATACGTCATGCGTGACGTCACAATCATCGTCCGTTCGCGCGTTTTTCGCGGAAATTTACCACGCAGCTCAACCTCCCATCCGCGAGTAGAGTAAGTCGCCCGTCCGAATTGCGTATTATTTGTATGTATATTGGCGATCGGTGCGTATGGGAGATGTCGTGTCGAGTGAGTGACTGTCGCGGTACGTTGGACAAGTAATCGTCGATCGATCGTAATCGATGGTGATTCGTCAGGATACTCCGTCACCCGCCTCGCGTGTCCTGTCGAGCCGAAATCGTTCGTAACTCCACTGTAAGTACATTTCATATTTCTTTGAGAGTACAATATCGCGAGCGTAAGTGATCGTGGAGTACAGAAAAGCTTAACCGGTGCTCGTCAATGACGCATCAGTCAAAGTAAGTACGCAACGTCATTTCGAGAACCTTTGCGAGTGTTTTGTCTCCCGTTTTTTATTTTATTTTACTTAAAGTGTACGTGAGAGTGACCTGTCGGTCACTCTAAATCGAGTCGTAAATGTCGTTTCTGGGTATCTCGCGTTATGTTAAGAGTCGCTGTGGCATTGTATGATGAATTAGCTCGAGAATATGTGACAAGGTCAGTGGCATCGATTTGAACATAGCCGTTAATCGTAAAAAATTAATAATTCGTGTTGCTCCGCCATCTTGATGACGCGCCAATTCCACTTTTTAATTTGTTATTGGCCGAAATGCGTCATGAATGTAATCGCGAATTCCGAAGAAACGATTGACCGTTGTATCTGATGGTAAGGACGCCATTACGCGTTGATACGTTGTAATAGTGTTCGTTGTCGACAGTGTCGTATGAGGAATGGACGATTACTTAATCCGCTAATTAGTACGCGTGTCACGTCGCATAGAGCAGTTTCCTCAATCGAGTGTAACTCGCGAATTCTTAACGGTCGCAGGTGCGTCGCGAACACGATCAGCCGAGGTAGTCGAAACTATCTCTTAAATCGAGTGTGATAATTTTCACGCATTTTATATGATTTCAGATGTAATTACGCGAGTAAATAAACGCCATGAATGCCGTATGAAGCTGATGGCAATGCTAGATGCATCAATTAGTATCTCCGGAGGCATTTCGTCGTTTTCACTCTGACGAAGATACATCTCGTGTGTGATCAACCAGAAAATGAACAATGAAAACGGACAATTGTATTTTGAGATATAAGCGCGATTGTGTGGGTGAGCAATCAGGAATACTGATATACAAAATTGATTCGGTTAATTTACTTTAAACGTGTATTTAAAATCATGCTATTATTAGACATATACAGGATGACCAGAGTCGTTGAATCAGTTTTTTACCTTATGAGAAAATTATCGACTGCATGCGTTATAATCCAATTAAGTATTAAGAAGTCGATAATTTTCTCATAGAGTAAACAGTTGGTTCAACGACTCTGATTTACCCTGTATACTTAATATATAATAAAGACCTTGCTATAATAAACATAATTAATGATAACGTAAATATATGATCCAAGTGTCCTTTATGTGATTCGTACACTATAACTGTATATAATATAATATGTTAAGTGCGAATGTGTATAGAAATCAATGATTACATCAGTAAAAATGTATTCTTGATTGGATTTTTGAAGAAACCAATTTAAATTGTCTACTGCTCGCAAGTGCGTCGCGAATGTGAGCATTCGGGAGTGCCGAATAAGTAAACGCGCGACCGTTATTTTTGTGATCTTAAATGTATAATGTCCGGGAGTGCCGTATAAAGTTACGCGAGTGCGTTAATTAGCAGTCACAATATTTTTCCGATCAAGTCAAGTGAATAAACTATCTGGAGCAAGGCAGCAATCGTGGACGATGACAACACATCGAAAGGTAAAAATTTATCTTTTGTCCCATCTTTTTACACACTATTTATCTCGCATGAGGTATAATTGCTTCTTGTTTTATGTTAGAATCTTTAAAAGTAACGCGAGAAAGAGAAAGAATTAGGAACGTAATAATTTTAAATAAATTGATATTTTATAATTTGGATTAATTTTTTAATCATTTTATATTTTTAGTGAAGAGGCCTGGAGGATGCACCTTCTACTTCTCAGCAGTGTATCGGTGAATGCAACTAGCGGATTATTATTACACTGACAAAAAGAAAAATGTTTGGTTTTTGTGGTTATAATTGCAGTAAAATGATTATAGAGCTCTATTTTTAAAGTTATTACTACTGTAATTATTAGTATATTACTAATGTTATTAATAATAATTGTATTTATGTTTCATAAAAAAATATATAAGTCGAAAAACAACTATAATATTATAGTCAGTTTTTGTCAGCTATATATTTTTGTAGAATTATAAATACAATTTTTGTTACTAACATTATAGTAGTAATAATATATAGTAGTAATAACTATAAAAATGTATCTCCTAAACATAATTATTTTACCATGCAATTATCGTCACAAATGTTAAACATTTTTCTCTCATTTTTCTCTCATATATTCAATATGTGAGACACAATTGCGTCTTTCGATTATTAAAATTGCAATGTCTGTATTGTTATGAAAATAATTCAGTCAGGCAAATGTAGTGACATTTAAAGAGTTAGGCTTCGGTATGATTATCTGTCACACACACGGTGCAAAAGAATGAGATAAAATCAAGACGCGTTTATACGACGGTAGCACACTCCTTCGTCAAAGTTACAGACAAACTAACCCTAGGTTTGGGGAACAAGCGCCCCAGGCGATCTCGGTGAGCGGTCTGCAATCTGATCTCATGCGATCAGAAGAAAGAGAGAAAGAAAAGAAAAAGAAAAGAAAAGAAAAGCGCGTAACTCACTGGAAAAGCCAAAAATCCTCATTCGATCGCGATGTCTGCGTAATCGTGATAAAGAAATCGGAGTCCGTGTCCGGCTATCTTTCTCCCAGTTCGACGTGGTGCAAAATGCGAGGCCTGGAAATCTCCGCTCTTTTAACTCTATCGAGAATCGATCGTCGTGTGTGTGTTTGTTTCGGCTGTGAGCGATAACGCGACGAATAGTGGACCGATCGTCACAATCAGTGGAAGCTTTAATCGAGGGCGATCTGTTCGCGTTCGCGTTGAGGAATCCCTCCAGGTTCAGGGGGCAGCGCCCTTGCTGCGCGTTAACTCTCCCCTGCTGCGTTTAGACGTGCGATGGTACGCCGGTTGACGAATGGATTCGGCGTGCCTACGTTCGCACAGAACGATCACCTCCCACCCTCCCCCCATTTAATCCGTTCAGTGTAATTTTTTATGGTATTTTCTTTTATAACGGAAAATACGTCTTACAATTTTGCGGGACAAAGTGAGCAGAATGATTTTATGTATTGCTTATTTTTTGCTAAAAAAAATTTGTTGTTCTGATTGGCTCTGTCTTTAAAAAAATTATGTTTTCCATTAAAAGAAGATTAAGTCAGCGAAGCAATATGTATATATATATATATATATATATATATATATATGTATATATATA
>NW_012130083.1:418259-419688 GCF_000143395.1 Atta cephalotes
AAGAATTAAGTACTAGACGAAGACAATATGTATATATATATATATATATATATATATATATATGTATATATATATAAAATATATATATATATAAAATTGTACTCCACAATAAGTAAGAATTTGTTGTTGAAAATTATAATTACTAATTTTAATAAATTTTAAATATATATGAAACATCACGATATTTGGAAAAAAGTATAGAGCCGATTTGTCGTTAGTTTAAGCAGAATTCTATGCTTTACAATCACTTTTAAACAATGTTCCAGCTGCTACTTTTTAAATTTTGGTTTTTTAATATAAAAATATTAGGAACTCTTTTATTTTGATAAGGAATATTATAGAACTATGAAACTACAAGAAGTGTCATTATTTTTTTATATTAATAGAATATCGTACAAACTTTACAGGTCCATAAATTTGAATTGTGAAGTTAATTAGTATTCTATTAAAAAAAATATTGACAGTTCTATTAGCACTCTCTCTTTTCATAATTCTATAGTTCTTTATAAAAATAAAAAAGTTTCATATTTTTTGTACTAAAATTGGAAAAGTGATGCTAATATTAACATCAACATGCAGTCTGTTTTTTTATTCCTGTACTAGACCGCACTAGAATTTCCTCTTTCTCTTTTTTACCAACATCAAATATATATTTATTTTATTTTAAGTTCCAAAAGTATACACTAGTGCAGGTATAAAAAACAGATCTATGATATGAAGTTAAAAACCCCAGGTACATCAACATCATCGTAATGTCGATTATACAACCCATGTTAAAACCACACTATGATATTAATCTATAATGTTAAATCTATGTCTATATTTTTTAGAGTGATACAGTCTATCGATGAAAATCAGAATAACGCTTCGATTTCTCGAGTCTATTACATAATAATAATAAGAAGTAATTGCTACGAGATTTAATGATTGGCGCGATTTTGGAAGCAATATGAATTGGTCTGCCATTAAAATTATAAGTAGAATTATTATCTTTCGGCTTATTGAGCCAATTAGGCTAATGTATCGTTTTATGCGTCAATCGTCATCACGACTGGCGGCAATAAATCGGCGGGTAAAGATTTCTCTCGATTTTATGATCATATGCGCGCGCCTCGCAATGAAGCTGATCGGCGCGAGTGACTCGCATTCGAGGAAACTGTTTCGCGAGTATAAATCCCGTAATAGGATGTAATCCGCGGCGCGCGAACAATCAGCCTCGCGTGATACGACGCAATATATAAAAATGTGCGCTCGCGCGATCAAGATTAAGCGTACGGTACGTTCCTTATAAGCTTTAATCGAATTGATAAATCATCTTGGCTCTCTCCCTTTTCTCTCTCTCTTTCTCTCTCTCTTTCTCTCTCTCTCTCTCTCTCTCTCTCTCTCTCTCTCTCTCTCTCTCTCTACTACTTACTTACTTTACTTTACT
>NW_012130083.1:419708-424508 GCF_000143395.1 Atta cephalotes
TTTCTCTCTCTCTTCTCTCTCTCTTCTCTCTCTCTCTCTCTCTCTCTCTCTCTCTTCCTCTTTAGCTGATTCACTGCCTAATATTTTTATTTTCGCGAGATTTCTCGCCGTCAAATGAGATATGATTAAAACTTTATTAAAATTGCATTTCTCCTAGAGACACACAATCGTGTAAATAAACATACAGATCGTTCTAGCTATAACATTAAAACTTGGTATATTTTCGGAATATGGAACGAACACTTTTTGAGTGAACACTGAACGATTGGAAAATATCTTGAAACCTCGCGAAAAAATTTTAAGATATCGGCGTAACCATAAGATTTTCAATTTCCTCGTTATCCTTGCGAGCACGGTTCTGCCTCCACGACTATATCGAACCCTCCCCTCCTTTCTCCTACCGCTACGGGGCCGCTACCCAAGCCCCATTCATTAACGTAACACGATTTATCAATTAGCGTAAAAGGCAGCGATAGATAGTCGTTCTGATATGTTGCCCCGTTCTACCATTGCGATCTTTCTCTCCCTTCCATCCGTACAACTATTCTCTTCTTTTTTTCACGCGTAACTTTCTTTCCTTTTCTATTTCTCTCTTGTATGACTTCTTTTTCATATCACTGCCTTGCTCTTTATTTCTTCTTTGGAAATTTACTTATTATATTTTATTTTTATTTCTTAAACTTGCATATATTATTATTAATCTATGAATTGCACAAACTAAGATATTGTGATGCAATGATTATAATGGACAACTACATAATTTTCATTAATAATTCTATGTTTAAATTATCCGAACCAGTCTCACGTGATCTCGGTTTGAGTTACAGTTGTTTTAAGTACCTCTCGGGGATGTTGATGGGAAGGGACGGTTGTTATTATATCATTTGGTAGCCGCGTAATAGCACATGGTCGCATAATAACATAATTAATCTTAGCGTTCGTGTATCATTAATTCAATATAATATAATTTTAACGGACATTATATATAATGGTTAGGCCCAAGGCTATAAAAAATTTCTGCAAAATTAAGAACGAAAACATTAAGTGAGAAAATATATAGGAGGAGTTTGCAAATAGCGGAAAGCTAAAATTAGTAGTTTCTCAAATAAGACAATATAAAAACAGCATTCTATATTTCTCTATATATACTCTTCATGAGCACATTATATCTGCACCTGCAGTATTAAACTTATGATGCTAGCCTTGGCTCAGGTAAATCATTCTTTATCCCTTCTTTCTCTTTCTTTCTCATTGATGCATCCATCTCCCCGGCCACTTCCGGCGGATGATCGCAAGCCGCAAAGAATGTAGTCTGAGGGTCTTGTTCATGGTTCCAAACTGTCGGTGCGCAGCGAGGCACGAAACTGTTATTGAAAAAGAAATTAATTCTTCGCCAATCTCGTCGTACCTCCGTTGATGCTTCCGCTCGATCTCGATCGAGAGAAAATCGTGGATCGACTCATGGAACCCTTCTGTGAACTAAACTGTAGACCCGAGATGTGGCGAAATCAAATCAAACCGACATATATAATAGATATAGATCCTACCTACATTATTTTTCTCCGTGCATATCATTATTTTAGGTGTATCGATTTTCTTTATACACGTGTTTATCTTTGTTGTCTCGTATACATAAAAAAAAAGAGTACGTAAAAATATATGAATGTTGGAAAGAGAACGCGTGAAACGGCTATAGAGCGGCGCGCGATGCGGAAGTCGATCCAGCGCAAAAGTTTTCCTTTCCGGCCGGCAGTGGCCATTGGAATGTCGTTTTACCGGTACACGCTGTCGCATCGCGAGGCTTCGAAATCCCCGGGATAAAGTTAGGGCTCAAGCCGGGCAAATGCGAGTTTGAAATGTTACCGCCGGACGTGCGCGGACCGGATCTGCCTTCGGCATAATACTTTGCTCGGCCGAGCGAACTTTATGTGAATTTCGGGAAAAAATTAAAAGAGAATTTCCGCCGTTAGATACGAAGGACAGTCGGTCCATGTGATACGTGCGGAGAATTTGCGAAAGCTGGGAGAGAAGAGAAACTGACTCTCTGTCAAACTGTGGATTGATGTTGATACTTTCAATTCACAATAATATAATTTCAATAGTGACAAATAAATCTTTTCAGCGAGCTATACAAAGACATTTTAAATTTGCAATTTTTGATCGGTCTTAGCCGTTTCAATTAACTCGAATCCGCGATGCATTCGCAGCGCACGTCCACGTGAGCGATTCGCATTCTGCAGGAATGCGAATAGTAGGGGCGTGTCGACGATTTGCGAGAAGGATCGAAAGTATAGCGAGAGAAAGAGATAGACGACTGATCGTGGAGCGAGAGAGATTGGAGGACGGAGGAGGGGGATATGAGGGGGAGGAGATTCTCTTCCTGGGCCGATACTTATAGTGCCTGGTAATGAAGGTGTTATTAAATAGATTGAGATTAATTGCGTGATTAGTGCTTTATGTGTAATTGGATAGTGAGCTGAGCGGAATCGCCGAGAAGGAATTAAATTGGTGTTCGTGTACGTGTTTATATCCTGAATCTCTTCTTCTTCTTTCCTTTCCCTCTCTCTGTCCTTTTTTTTATTACTCTTATTCTTACGGTGTGTGATCTTCGAAGATACGAGTCCGTCGTTTTCTTCTTTCTACATTATATATTTTGAACCAAATAATCATCAGATTTTTCTCACATTTTGATAATTAAATTTTATTTGTACATTAAAATTCATAAATTACATTTGTATAAAAAAGAAGCAATATTTTAATAGGATTAATCATGAAAATTATTATCGTTGGATGATGCCTAAGGAATGAACGCATAGAGCGACCGTGAGACAAGATCGGAAGAAAAAAACGTAGACGGCCGCTAAGAGGGTAGTAGAGACGCTTGGTGGGAGAGGGTTTCTTCTTGGCCCTATTAAAAAGCCCGTTTCCTCCTCCGTTTCTAAAAGCCTCTTATGGCACTCGAGGCAACTGCGAAAGCACTTGAAAGCTCCTGAAAAGCCCGACAACACTTCCCTGGTTGAGTGCCGCGTCCCGCTAGGAGGCCGCCGCGACTTCGCACCCTGTCAGCAAGATACCCTTCGTTCTCCGTGTGTTGCAATATCGGCTCTATCCTATGTATTAAACATCGAGTGCCCTCCTCGCGCCGATTCCGAGTCCAGTTGCGACGCGACATACTCGAGTCAAAGAAATTCCTCTTACGATTTCTGGCCAGAGTCGTAAACAGATCTCTTGTGATAATATTCTTGTATTTAGCAAAACATCCTGCAGGCTGCAAACGTCGCGTACCTGGATCGTAATTGGATCTGTTAATTAGCATTTTGTGAGATAACGAAATTGGAGATTGCCATTTAAAAATCCTTAAATTATAGATTTAATCTTAAAAGCAATCACGTGCTAATCATCATCGTAATGTCAGTGGCCAGTGTTATCGATTGGCTTAAATTGGACATCTGTATTCGAAGTGACATAGTGTGGTAGTTACCGCGAGTCTCTTCAGAGCCTGCCTGCGCGAGGAAGTCGGACGATATTCTAATGTATTGTAATAAGGCTCGCGGGGAAAAGCCGTTCGCGCGAGAACCCATTGGCCCATTTTCATTTAAGACGCCTAGCGATTGGTCGTAGACTCGTAGAAGAAACACTGCATTATGTATGTTCCCGTTATCTCCGCTCGAGAGAGCGCTTCAACACGCGGATTACCAACACCTTCTGTCCCTCTCTTGTCCTTTTCCCGCGTTACTCGATTCGTACTGCTTTTCTCCGTTCGCGTTTGCCTCGAAACTTCTTTGACAATCTTCATCCAGTTATATCAAAACTCAAAAGCACAGTTGATTATTAATTAAATAGAAATTGATTAAGGAGTCATGTAAAGCCGCTATCGAAGATAGAGTAATTCTTTGTAAATTTACATAATATTTATTAAATCGCGCAATTTAAGAAGATCTTCGCATTCGTTTATCTAATAATGTTAAATCTTCCGTTTAACGTTTTCGAAACCGATCTAACATTCAGGCTGCTAAATGAACTAAATGAAACAATTCCTGGAATTCTTCCTAACTTGACTGGTCGTGGTAAGGCAAGGGTTGGTTAATTTCTGGAAAGGTTCGGGGCGCGGTGCGGTGTTGGAGGCTCGCTTAATCTGGCGCAGTTTAGACAATTTAGCGCGGTTACCCGGTTAGCGTCAAACATAACCTCGCCACTTGGCCGGGTGTAAAGAATGGCGGCTGTAATGTCGGTCCACTCTCCATGCCGCCTAGGGGAGGCGAAAGAGGAAGAGACAGGGTTGTGAAGCGTGAGCGCGCGGGGGAGAATGGGACGGGTGTGTGCTTACCGGTTACCGAAGTAGAAGGGTAAGAGAAGAGGGGCTGCTACTACTACTGGTCCGCGTCGGAATAACCCAGCTCTTTAATTTAAAGCCGCCGGACAGTAATTAAAATAACCACCCCCGACACACATACTCCCCAAAGCGGTGCCCAACCTACTCAAGAAAACGCTTTCTCATCCCCTTCAGTTCCGTGGCTTGTACTTGGTACTTTCCGAAATACATAGTCACGTTACAGTGTTAATAGAAATTAACTTTACTTTCCTGACAAGCAAATATGTTATTCAATTGTTTTCATTAGTGTAACTTTCGCGAATTTTCAAATTTTTATTTTTCCTATGACTATTAATATTGATACATATTTACACACACATACACACACACGCACACACGCACGCACGCACGCACGCACGCACGCACACACATACACACACACACACACACACACACACACACACACACACACACACACACACACACTA
>NW_012130083.1:424671-440669 GCF_000143395.1 Atta cephalotes
ACACACACACACACACACACACACACACACACACACACACACACACACACACATTATTGTAGGCAATCCGTTCTGTACATATTTTCAATTTCAAACTTTCAAATTAAGTGAAAGGAATAATGAATTATTTTTAATACAATATTGTAATTATGTACGCGTATATATTGAATAACTGTACGCATTCGAATCTGGTTTGAGCACCTTTCTGCTTGTGGTTCTTCTTGTTTGCGATTACGAAAAGGGCCGAAGTCAGGGCGAAAGCGTAGCAAAATGGCAAATTTAATTTTGTCCATCATGTCCGAATTTTGCACCAAGTATTCTGTTTTATTCGAGTACCATGATCATAAGCAAGGAAATGAAAGAACTATATGAAAGAACTATAGAAAATCAGATGATTTATGATAATATGATTAACGATAATACTATTGCCTAAAAGCTTGGCGATCTTAAAATCAGGTAGCCGATACGAGAGTCAAGAATTTCGATTAAATGTTTCATCAGCGTGGTGCAATTTTCGAGTTGCTGGACGACGCGGTATCAAATTGCAGGTAATCACGGAAATTAGAAACGCACGTTACGCGCCTGAAGCGTTTAAGGCATATAACGAACCGGTTTAATAATTCACTTAACTGAATATACTTTTCCATCACCGATCGCTCGAAGCAGGAGATTGGCTGCGAAGTGTTGCACGAAACGGGGGCAAAATAAAAATTAGTCAAAGACAAGGAACGCAAACTTAGGACGGCGAGCGGGATGATTTCATTCGCCATAACTGACCGTTCCCTCAGGATTATTATTTTTTCATCAAGACTCGTGTGAGGATGAAGGGAGAAAGAGAGATGGAGAAAAAGAGAGTGAGGATCCAGACGGACGGGCCACCCCGAGAAATTGCATCTCCAGGGTGGGAAGCCCTCCTTCCTACGTTCCTTCCACGGGTAGCCTTCGCGAAATATATACGAGCCGGCAAATTGAAAACTAGCGATCGGCCCGCCTGAATAAAATATCGTTTAAATTGATCGTAACACCTGGTATATCGGCTGCCGGTTATATCGACGCTGGTGCTGGTCACGATTGCAACTTTAAACGCGGATCAGCTTACCCTCTTATGATCTAGAATGTGCATCTCAATTCGGTTCTTTCGTGAAAGACAATAATAGAACACGCGACCAGTGATTTAGACTGTATTCTGATATATACACATACTATATTACTACTAAAAATCTATTGTTCTCATTACGTATATTATATACATATTTTTCAGTATTGAGACAATGGATATCAAAATACAATCTTAGTGCCTTGTAAATTTTTTCTTTTCTTTTTTTTGGTAAATAGTGTACGCTTTTTTAAAGATATCTCTTTCAGTTGATAGTTGCTGAAAAAAAATTGGCAGTTTCTTCAATTACTGTATGCGCTTATATTTCTCGGAATCTGCGGAACTGCAAAATTGAACAAATGGAACATGAAAACCTGGCATAACTACATTTTAGGGATCACGTAAACGGTTGCGTTTAACGAACTCGTATCGTTCATCGACGCGTGGGTATCGTTGCGAAGACAAATAAATTAAGTGGATCTCGGCATCCGTTTTAGCGACGAGCAATAATACAAAATAACGTAAGAGCGAATCGATACGCGCAAATCGCTGCGCGCAATTGGAATATACACTCGAACCTCGATATCGCTTGAACGTTATTTCATTGTTCACATTCCAGTGCAATCAGAGGCGGGAACACTTTAAACGGAACCACTTACGTTCTTCGATTCATCAGGGGTTAATATCGGATTACCGTCGATATTTTTACGGTGGTCATATCGCTCTTTGTTTGTTAAATGCGATACTACTATTTTCGCATACAAATTAGACATAAGACAATATTTTTTGCGCTCAAATTTATTGCCGTTTAAAGTTCGCTAATCTCATTTATTCGTCATCGATTGCTGCGGATATTGGAGACATATTGCTGGTACTGTAACAGTGAAACCGAAACTTTGATCCAACGCAACGACGAAAAGACGAATTACTTTTGCACCGTGTCTCCCCGCATCCCTTGTCTCTCCCCATCCCATTGGCGGCATTCAATTAGCAGAAATGACGAATCGTAATTTCCCCGAACATCGTTCGATTCAATCAGGGTCGGACGAGTCCGGAGAACACGAATTCGTGCTTTCCAATCGGGCTGATTGGCCGGAGCGTCATTGCGATCGATTAGGAGCAGCCGAGGTGGTTTCGGTGCACACGCGAAAGGGATGGCAGGGGACGCTCCGCTCTTTCCCGCGTAATCCATCGGATTAGTCAATTATGTATAGCATTACGTCTCCATACATTTGGACAGGTCGCATAGGTTGGACGAGCGAGCGCCAACAAGAGGAGAATTCTGAAGGATGCACGGGTTGAGAGATAGACCGAGACAGGATGGGAGGCAGGAAGGGGCAGCCAAATGAAAAAGAGAGCCTTTGTGTTTGGGATTCCTGCGCGGCATAGGCGGGGCGGTGGGGGCGTGAGAGTGGTGGTGGGTGGGATGCAACTGCAATTTGTACCTCTTACTGTCCGCGGGAAGAATGGGTATTGTCTTGCAGGAGAGAAACGAATTGAGCCTCTATGAAGCCCGGCGTGCGAATGGGAATCGATATTTTTAATTTCAGTAGAAGCCAAACATCTACGGCCAGTCGGCCGAACATCTCCCCGCGTTTCGGGCATCCTTCACCTTTTCGCTTACATTTCTGGTGGAGATGGAGGCGGAGGCGGAGGTGAGATGATACGATGCGTCTGACCCCTTCGTGACACCCGCTAATTGTAACGAGACTGTAAACATCGGTAGCACCAGGGATTGTCTCCAAGGATCGCTCGTTGCTTGTTATAACTCCAAGAAACACGACGACATACAAGATGAATTCATTTTCGGTTATATAAACGTATCGTAGTGGCGCGAGCCGTAATTTCGACAATAGATCTCGCGACATCGTAAATCAGATGTAAATGATTATGACGCCTGATTTTGAGATTTATATATTTTATCACTATCTGCTAAGCGCAATTCAATGGTACCTTAAGATAAACCTTAAATATAAATCTTTATACGTTTTCTTCAGTCGTAGAGACGCGTGACTCTCGTTACAGCTGATTTAATTTGCACGAGTACATTCGCGCCCTATCTTCATCCAGAGAGATTAGCACCGCGTACATCAAAGAGTCGTACCCCTGTAACGTCGTTCCGTCTTGAAAAATTCGCTCTCACGTCGCGGTAATTACTCGTCGCGAGCGCGAACTTCTCACACACGCGTTTCACGAGAGAAAGAAGTCGAGAGAGAAGACTTTTGATTGACTCCCGTGGTCCTTCGTTACGCGGAACGAAGGGCATACAGTACGGCCCACACCCTTTGTTTTCCGAATGCAAATAAGTAGCCTCAACCACTCACCCTCTTCCTCTCTGCCGGTCCCTTCTTTACCTCCTCCATCCTCCCTTTCTATCTCTCTATTCTCCCTCATAGCTTCTAACTCTACTTCGCCGTCTCTCTCTCTCTCCTCCCTCCCTCCTCCTCTCTCTCTCTCTCTCTCTCTCTCCTTCCCTCTCGCTGTCTCCCTCTCTATTTGTATGTGTGAGAATACACCCCCCTGCTCTCACACCGCGAAACGCAGAACACAGCGCATGCATATTCATACGTGGACCATGGCTGTGTGTGCACGAGAGGTTATTAATTAACCGGAAGCCTAATCAAGGCTCGTAGTCGAAGAGGGTAGCCATCTCTCCACGTCGGTGAAACCATGCCGAAATTGCGGTCCCTGATGTAGGTGGCGTAGGTTTGATCGGCTAACCGCGAAAAAATATCATTACAGGAGAATAGTAAATATGATCGCATATATGCAAGTTCGATTTTAATACACATCATTCAAGATAGTGCAAAGTTATAAAGTACACAGTTTAGTCAGCATTTATATTGAAAAAAACATTTTTGATTATTTTACAATGACTTCGAGATATTCTTAAGAAGATCACAATGGCGTGAACGAATGCAAAGATTATTGCAGTCCAAGAATATGTATAAAAACTAGAACAATATCGTGCCACTCCTTAGAATGTGACTCGAGCATAATCGTCTTGTCGTGCGAGACATCGACAAAAAGTTATTCATTTTCAACGTTTCTATCAGTATACCGATACGTTATATCTCAGGGGTTCTCCATTCTTAGAAAGTTTCTTTTCCATTCAATGTTATCATTAAAGATACATTGCTGATTATTGCAAAGCTTTTTCGTACAGCACAGAAGCTTGCTGGAACGTTGCAATGTTGTTGAAATGATCTGTGCTGTATGTTATATAATATTCCTAATTTTAATTATGATTTAAAAAAACGAAATTACATCGTTTACTTTCGTTTGGAAGATGTATCGTATAACGGGAGAAATAGCGGAATGGTGCATAACGATAATGCATTGAAAATGTTTCGACGTCAAATTACATGTGCGAAGTAATATATTTCGAAATCCTAATTGGCCCGCGCACGCAACGCACATTCAAAATGCATCCTGTCGACGAGTTATCGATACGATACATCGATCAAGTATTTCCTCTCCCTTTCATTGAGGATTATTATGTCCCCTCGTCGTATCTTCAGAAATGGATACATCAGCGTACGCCAAGATCGTAATACATATATATATATATATATATATATATATATATATGTATATATTTATTTATATACAATATAAGATATGTATATATACTGAGTGTGGTATCTTACACAGCGAACCGACAATCTCGCGCCATTACGATCGTATAATGATCGTTATCCCAGAGCACAAAGGGTCCAACAGTGGTGCTCAGCTAGAACCGGCGTTTATCGTCCGATCTGCGGCTTCATGCCGGCTGTTTGCATGCGGCGATCACACTTCGCCGCAATTATGATCGAGAGATAGCTCGATCAGGGCCGCACTTATGAGTTGTCGCAAGGCAAGTATGTTTAAATCGTGCGGAAGAATTGCAATTTGCGTAATCGTCAGTTAAAATCCATTTTCTAATTGCATGCATTGTTAATTTTCTGATGAGAATAATTACTTGAATGATTTCAACGTCGTTTTAACGTGACAAGTAGAGCACCAACTACTGAATAAGTACGAATAATCGTCGGTTTTAACAATATGATGTCTCTTCGATGGAAGAAAACCTGTTAATGTCGTCGAAATGCCGCAAGCATTAAATCAATCAACGGACAAATTTTAATTTTTCCGCAATTGTTTGGTGAGACCGATATCTTTTGCAAGCGGCCCTGAAGACAAACGGGCTTTCTCACCACGGATCCGCGATCTACGGGGTGTAAGGTAAGGAAGATCATCCGGTTGATCAACGAAGCCGGCTACATGTTCGTATGTAATTTATATTTAAATAAGTTCAGGATTGAAACCGCAAGGTAAATACGAGTTTTGTCGAGGTACATGTGCACGCGTTGGTTTCCTTGCGATAGTATTGCGGTCGCCAAACGATGCATGGGTAATCGATCATCAGCGAGATCGATAATATCTGCTTGAGTGAAACGACTTCTCGTAGTTTCAAAATCGCACAATAATTTTTTTGATCGATGAATGACATTTCACAAATCTGTGAAGTTAGCATGATATTCTATTAATATAAAAAAGTAAAAAATATATAGCATGCTAATCTAGCACAACATTTCCCTTCTAAAATACAAGAAAATTTTTTAGTTTTTTTGTATAGAATGTCGCGCTAACTTCACAGATCCACATTTCACGTGCTCTAAAAATTGCAAATAATCGATTGCAGAAGGACAGGAGCGGCGAGAACGATGTTATTTATATTTAACTTTCGTAAATTCGTAAATTTTCTCATATTCTTTCCTCCTCTCTCCTCTTTCACTGGATTATGGTGTAACGAAAGACGAAAAGCGGAAACAATGTAAAACAATAAAAGGGTTCTTACCATAACGGCGCGGTCGGCGTACCGCGATATTGTATCCGGAACTGCTTGCAGTTCCACAGGGTGAGAGTTGCCTTGGTGCGGAGCGAGCCAAGGTGGCGGGAGGGGTGCATACGGGTCAGTTGTCTAATATATGTGATAATAACTTCGAGACGGGGAATCGAAGGCGGTGGCGTGCGAATCTCAGATCTGCATATATGAATTGCCGGCTCCCTTCCCTCGTATCCTCCATACCCTATTCCCCCCCCGTACTTCTCCGCATGTAGGCTAGGTAAGGTCGTGAATTTCGGGATTGAAATTTGAAATATGGAAATAACAGAAAACTATCTCGATCGCCGCACTTAAATACGAGCGTTTCGAAGATAGGTTCCTATCCGCGGAAAGTCGTTTTTAAGGCTGCCGTGGAATCGCGCAAGCTTTATTCGTCGCAAGTCGCAAGTGTCTCGTGTTTGACGAGCCATTTGTTCGATCTCTCCACGGTATGTCGGGAAGAACAATATTGTCTAGCGTTGTAATATTTGAACGGTAAACATTTTTACAGCGACAGTGTCATATTTTTTACTAATTTTTGTTATAACGTGCCATTTCAAGTATTCGTGCAACTATTATTACTGATACGAAAATCGGGAGGATTCAGCCAGTGCGAAATAAATCGCGCCCGATGCGTATTGGGAGAAAACCGCGCATAAAAACAACCAGCAAGATCGATGCTGCGCGCGAATCGGTTACAGTACACGTTTCGCACATGTAACAACGAAATATGAAACCGACACAAACGGTCGTCACTGCCTGAAATCGAGACTTCCCTGATTCTGCCGAATTCCGACGTACTCTGTAATGATCGACCTCTTTGTGCTAGAAATTCGCGTTAGAAATTCAGTCCCTTGTACAATGCGACAGAACAAAATGATACAAAAAAAAAGAAAAAAATTGCGTTATACGCAAACGTGATTAGGCATGCGTTCGATTTTAATTAATTTCCGCTTAATACTTTTTTGTAAAAATGTCATCGCAAAAAAAAACAACTTTTTCGAGTTTGCTGAAACATTTATTAATTAATAAAAGATTAAGATAAAAGATTAGATTTAGGATTGTTGTCGAGAATGAATTTCAATCCTCTTTTCGAAACGAACCACGATGTGTTTTCCGAAGTCGTCGTGCTCTGCATTTCCGTCCCTTTCCCTTCGAGATTATGTGCAACTTCCTGAAGATTAAGAAAAGAACCAGGCCAATAGCTAGGGGTGCCTCTGTTATGGCAAACAAAGTCTTTGTTTCGAGAATACAGAATCGTTGGAATCGTAACACGGAACATTAACTGGGCGGGAAGCATAGCAAGGAACGTTCCGTCGCGTGGACGCATGATGCATAATGTGACGTAACGTAATACATGTTTCACTTTGAGCCATAATTGTGAAACTCGAATGTATTTTGTTATCGATCGCAGTAAAACTGATATCTTGCTGTTTTGAAATTTAAAAATCTTAGACTTAGTTTATATTTTAAAATATATTTCAATTATTATATACATTGCTTTTGAAATTTGTGAATCTATAAATCTATAATGCGAATATCCTCGCATTCGTCTTCTTAAATAAGATAACAATGAAATTATCTGCTGTTGTATCGTACAACAAGTTAACTTTCTAATTCATTCAATTATGATTCTATCAGTAAGGATATCAGTTTTTAAGACATCACGCTTGTTTAACAGACTAACCAGAGTTTAAAACCAAGCGACTCCACTTACGATCTAAGAATCATCGAAAGAAGATAACGTTTCCATGCACCTCAAATTCACAAAATGGAAAGAGAAAGAGCGGAAAAGAGGCGTGAGAGAGAGAGAGAGAGAGGAGATGGTAGAGGAGGAAAGAGGGTGAGCGAGAGAGAAACGAACTGGCGGCCGGTGCAGTAGAATTATTAATTAAGCACACTAATTAAGCGCGTTCATCGTGCTCGCCTGCGGGGTCAGCCAGTACGCGCATTGTGAAAGGAGCACGCGATTACAAACGCGTTCGTTAATAAATTACCTTTACGCTAGAAACGCTACCTTCCCCTCCCTATTCTTTTCCTCTCTATGCTTTCGTTCAGCTATTAAAAGTCGTTGTTCGTGCAGCCGTTTATTACAGTAAAAGGCCCGACTACGCGGTCACGTGAACGTATCTTAACTACCGAGTGATTATGAGTCTTCTCGATCTGCGTAAGAAATTTTAAAAAAAATGGGAAAACAAAGAAATGTATTAGTATCGTTTCTTCGTAATTATGACCTACTTAGATTGTGCTTCGAATTACTTTTTTAATATTACTTTTGGCTAAATTTATTCATAGTATCTTTTTTACACGAAATAAGAAATAAAGTAAGAAATTTAATATCCTTTTAAAATCAGTAGGTATTCGTGGGGCTCAGCATGCCGTGAGCTCGGCATGAGAGGAGACACATGGTCCAGTCGTGGCTGTCCGATTCTTGCAAATGCGGCCGTAACGGTACCGCTAAGTAGCCGATCGCGAGCGTGTAGGTCGAAGATGCGTCTTTAATGATCATCGAAACTTCCTGGTTCGCGAGTCTCTCACGCGAGATTCTTCCCTCCACCCTCCGGTCGCGTCGCGTCGCCCGCTATACCGTAAGTCGCTTAACGAGGAAATCGGCGGCGAAGGGGCGAAGGAAAAGGACTAGGAGGGTACGACATTATTAACAGTCTCTCGTTATTTATTCCTCGTTAATCCCATGCATTTATTACGTTGCCGTACTGTGCTTTCTCCACAAGAGCATTCGACCTTCCCCCTCCATTTCCTTTACGATACACGGCTGGGAAGTACGCGACTTAATGAATCGATTCGTTAACCCTGATAACGACTTTGTCACCAGTTTTCCTAGAAGCAATCAAATATTTCTCTGTTAATCCGGTAAGGCAGCGATCAATATTATCTATCTTTTTCAATTGACATTATATATTTCCTTATTGTTATAGGTAAAAAAATTGATTGTATTTTTTATCTTTCATTAAGCATTAAAGAATATAAATATAGCGATTATTTAAACATGTAGAATTTAAGATTGTTCATTAATAAATAAATGTTCGATCAAAAGTAAGTCTTAAAAAGTACTTTCAAGATGCTTAAAGAGACATGATCAAACGAGTATGTTCCCGTTCTTCATCTTGAAAATCATAGAGATTCTGTGCTTATTTCTCTTTAGATATCGGCTTGACATAATCTCGGGATTAAGGTTCACACAAGTGTGAAAGATTAAATTACAGGTGAGCCAGTACACTATATAGGATAATGCGCGCGGTGAATTAAAGCAACAAGATATCGTTTGAGAAAGAGCGAAGGTTTTTACCGCATCCTTTTTATTCGCCAGATAAACGTCGCATCGACCTCAATGATCATTTAGAATATTATACTTCGCTTTACGATAATAGTATACAAAAAAATTGAAGACGAAATATCATGCGTAATATCTTTTGAAATTTTATTGAAATTTGTATATACACGTATATATATATATATATATATATATATATATATATATATTTGAATTAATTTTGTTTAAAATTTATTTGTGTTGAAAGAGCAAATCTTGCATATATCTGGTACACAAAAAAAGAAACGCTGTGTTTTCATTTAATTAATTTGTGTGATTAAAAGTAAATGAATAAATTCTATTAATGGTTAGATGAAACAGAAAGAGATTCTTTGATATTAAATCGCTACGAGAACAGAAGGGCCAGTCAGAGTTTGAATATAGATATAGACGTTGTAAGTTTAAAATCTAAATCTAAAAATATCTCGACAAGAACTGATAAATTTACGTGTCAATGCTTCGGTTCACAAAGTATAACTAAAGTTTGGCATATGTGCTCGCTAAAGAGAAGTTAGGTTTGTGAAAATTTACAGTGATACATAACGCTTGGGAGGGAAGGCAAACAGATTCATCTCGAAAGCGTAGAGGATCCGTAATAACTGATAAGCTTCCTGGCAAAGATTGCGGTTGCACGCTCTACGTGAGAAACGGGATTGTTGGATCTTGGAAGGGGGAGAGGGGAGGGGGCACCTGTCCACGCGTATCCCGCGCTCAGCCACGCCGCATAAAGAAGTTCATTATCGCGATGTTTAATTATATATTTATTTTTAGAGTCCTTTGTCGAGCCCGGAGTCCTTTACTAGGAAAAGAGTTACGCCGATTCTCGGTAACCCTTTCCACCGTCGCCCATTGCTAGCTGACTGCTAATGAATTTTCACCTTTTTTCGCCTTATTTGCTCATTAGTGCTTTACCCTCGCCTCGTCCGCTTCCTCTCTGCCGCCCGCCTAACGGCAGAGTCCCTTTCTCTCTTACCTCACCGCATCCTCCTCCTTAATCCCGACGCGGCGCACCGTTCCTTCGTCCATATGGGCTTTGGTGTATTTAGCATGCTCAACGCTTGAGTAAAAAGGATTCGATAATTTACTTATGAATAACGTCTAATATGAAGCTCGTCGTATGCGTTTTAAAGCGGTGGGATAGTGAATTTTCTATATATGTGGCTGCTGCGCATACGGTGGGTGGATGATAAAAAGAGAAATGCGCATAGATACGGCTTTGTTTCTTTGCGCATCGAATTGCAGATAAAGTTCGTTTGGTTATTCGTGCGTATTGAGTTCTGACCGCTCGATTGAGTTGTTCGGTTCATCGAGTTGCTGGCGGCTCAACCAAGTCCACTCTAATTTAGACATTTTCGAGTGGTGGCAGCAGCGCAGCGGCTATATTTGTTATATTTTCACTCGAATCATTATTACGCGGCACCCCATGCGTACCATACGAGGGGATTACGCTTCAATCCGGTTCGCTATAAATTGGGCGATATCGTCATTCGCGTATTGACGCTCATATACGTAGATTGTACAGCTGCGTTCACAAACTCGGCGCTACTCGGACGTTAGGAGGAACTCTCTCACCTTTGGGGAATTATTCTCGCCTATTCGATTAATCTTCAGTGTCTACAAGGACATGCAGCCTTGTTGTATTTTCTCTCTGTTTAAATTCCCCGAGGAACGATCAGTTAAAAATTGCCTTCATATCATCGACGGGCTTTTGCGCACCTGAAACGAAGTAGTCGCGTACAACTGCACTATAACCGTCGGCAAAACTTTCCACGTCTGTTTCCTGGATTCGTTGAGAAAAAGGGTTATGTGTGGTGACCGCGCAAGAAGGAACGATGGGAAGAGAAAGGGAAGCAAAAGGTGCCTCCTGAGGGCAAATGACGGGAAAAAAGGATACGCGGAGGAAAAGATCTGGGAAAATCGTACGTCGAAAACGGCAGAACGAGACTCATGGAATCACGGCAAAAGAAATATCGTCGGTCAACGGAGATAATCCGTATCCTGGTAGTAACGACGACGAGATGGTGGACGCTACGAAGGGGGAAACGGTAAGGGAAGGGGAGAAAGAAAGGAACGGCGAGAGGGGAAGGGAGGAACCCCTCGTCAGAAGGGAGGAACTACCCTTAGCTGGTTTCCCTCAGGAGGTTTTATAATGGCGTCCAGTTATTACCGCAGAATCCACGGACACGACGCGAATCTCCGACAAGGGACGAAGACCGATTTAACAAGTGCTCGGAATATACGGCACGAGTGCACAGATGGAGAAGGAGAATCTTGGCGGAAAGGATACGAGATATCCGACAGTACGAATCGCTGATAAGGATTGTCGTTGGTCCGATAACAATCGTGTAGAGATAGCGACGTAACGTAGAGATAGCGAATTAACCATGCTTCGTTGTTTTTGACGATAGAGACACGTGGACGCTCAATAATGCGAGCGTGAATAATGACCGTAATTAATATTAGGCAAAGCATGTAATTTACCATCGTAGAGAAGATTTATCGGCAACAGGCAGCTGCTCGAGCGACGTCACGTTTAGTTAGCATCGCGATGCGTTCGCAAATTACTTGTAGCCGTGGCCATTTTCAATTCATGTCACTTTAAAAAAGAAATCTGTATTGTTTGATAAGTTTGACGAAATTATAGTTGAAGTACGTTATAAACCAGATGACAAAACTAGTTTCGACAAAAACAAATTCTTTCTGTTGATTAATGATCCGTGAATTTCAAATAGCTGCGCGAACGTTCAAATAATTATATGCTGTGTTTCGGGAAAATACGAATTTATTTGAAATTCCAGATTCTCGCCACCGGAAATAATCAGTACAAACGGACTTTCTTAATTCGATTTATCGACCAGTTTTGATGCGCCGGATAATTAAATGTTGAAAATCGATCGGACGTGGGCGACGGATGATATCGGCGGATTTTCGCTTTTGACGCGAAAGCGAGCACAATGCTCGATAAAGGGTAGTTCATTTGCGCGCCGCGCGCGTTTATAACCGTATAATATAAAAAGCTCTCAATTAAAAAGTCGACTCCCCGTTCGAATAACCGCACCGGACGCAATGCGTCAGCGCTTTTTTTCTGATTCTTGCGTTTCATTAAAATCACAATGTAATTGGTAATACGATAGTACGTTTTTTCATTAACACTGCTGGGGCATTATGATTATGGTGAAAGGGTTCCGCAGTTGCAGCTTCCGACAGCTACACCAGTTTCAAAAAATAGGAAATGATTAAAAGTTTGAAGGGGAATAATAATCTTCGAGGATAATGATTTTTCAAATAATCGGATAAAATGCATTTTTGGCAAAAATTCAATTTATCGAGTTATATATATTATCTTAAAATTATTTTAACAATTTTAAAATGCGCGATATTTTTCACGACATTTGTACATTTGTATATAATAAATTATACATTTGTAGTAGCACAACATATGAAAGTAATAAATATTGTTTTCTATCTGCCAAAAAAAAAAAAAAAAATCATTTTGGATTTACCGACGTAACGAAGGAAACGAGACGCAGAATCCCTTCCGTATTGTACTCGTGCCAAAACGTTTGCTAATCTCAGCTTGAACTAGAGAGGACTCCCGTGAGCAACACTTCTTCTCTCTGATATACGAGATGTCAATTTAATAGCATCCGCAAAATGTGCCTCTGCCTAGTGTTGAAATTAGACTTTTCAGAAATGATCTGGAATATGCAACAGAGGCATAAGTGTATCTGCTTAATTCCTGCTAGTTCAAAAGCTTGAAATTCTAAGAGCACAATCATTTTACATCTAATCTCGAAACTAAATGATATATCAACATTGTTTGAAAATGCATGAATTAAGCGGATACATTTAGGTGTATACAACGTGTCTTTGTACCACGCACACGTGTACGTACACGTAGTATTCCCCTTGTGACGTGTCTCCTTTTGATCTCTTTTTAGCCCTTGAGTGCAATCGAGGCCTCAAGCTTAAGTGCCGCCAGAGGAAAGAGAAATGACGCTTCGCATGTGTTTTGACTAATTAACATACGTGAAAATCCTCTTAATTGGGTGATTAAACGCCTGCAGAGAGACTCTAATGGGAAACAGGTCTTCCACGCCGCAGCTTTTATTTTTAATTCGTGCCGCACTCTTTTATCTCTATCGTCGTATTCGCGAAAGATCGGTGTGAGTCGCAGTCTCTGTTCGCATCTAATCTAGTCTGATGTACAGCCTAAGTCTAATTTAGTCTCGCTTGGTTTAATTTTAAGCAACGTATTCCAAGTTAGCTCGGTCTGGTCTAGTCTTATGTTTAGTCTCCTTTATATCCCGAAATAATTCATTCAAGGCTAACTCAATTTGAAGCTTGCCTAGAGTGAATTTAAAACGTTACTTTTTTAAAAATTAGATTTTATATTTAAATGTCTCCGTTAGAATCGCGACATAATTGATGTTACAAAAAAGAAGACTTTTATCTACTTCGTAACCTTAGAAATCGGTGAGCAAACCATTTCCCATGGGTGAACGTTCATCACGTTAGGAACGGTCTCTTCTGACGTTTATGACAAATTTTTTTGCAGTCACGTAGGATATCGCGGACCGGTATGTCGCTAACGAAGGAAAATCGAAGAAGAGGTGGCCAGGTGGAAGAAGCAGAGGACGGCTATCTATTCAATTATCACCTTGGAACGGCCGCATACGTATGAACAGGTAATCCCATTTCACGACTTCCGGCCATTCTCGAGCTTTGAGCGACGTGTCCTGTGACGTCATATGTATACTATCTTCGATTTCACGGATGCATGGCTTGGCTTTTCTATCCCATCACCCTCTTAATCATCTTTTGTCAAAATTATATAAAAAGCCTAACATTCCGTTAATTATAGAGAAAGGAAACTATAAAAAGTTAGATTAAAAGAGACATCCGAGCAAGCTAGATCATAATGCAAACCGCATTAAGCCAGTTGTAATAAACTGGATTACATTCGTAATCAGATTGAATGAAATTATATTTATTTATAGATTGAAGTTAAATTAAAACAATATAATGAAAAAAAGTAGTGCTTGCATTTTTTTTTCCAAGCAGTCAATATCTTTGAGCTCATTGCTAATCAACTTGTAAACGATCAGATTATTACTCGTAGATATCTGTGATCGGGATAAAGGTTTCTTTGGATATAAGCAAAGCATAAGTGCTACTGGCAATTTACTATCTTCTGGTAATTAACCGCTTCCTTAAGCTGAGTCGTATCTTCCCTTATCTGTTTCACCGTATCTGCCCTACGTGTGTATACGCGTACTTGCGTACATTCTAAACAAAGAGCCATTTTCCCACATAGTATACCGTGAAATTCTACAATTGCGTGTGCGTGTACGATGATGCACGGGCGATGAAAATCTCTATATTGTTATTTAAGGCAGAGGTGGGCAACCTTTTTGAGGGTCGATTTAAATAAAGAAATAATTGTTACAAACGCATACAGTCCATGCACGCGCTACTTATTATCATTTTAAAAAATAATAAGGACCGTTTTTGAGAACTTGAACGTTTCTCAGATTAAACATCGTTTTCTACGTGTTGGTACTCTCTTCAGGAATTTTAAAATACTTCGCGAACCGTTTTTCGAACAGCGAGTAATTAAGCTTTTGTGCCGTTTCCTAGCGCGTTCTTTTGTTCTTCAAAAGGAAACCTAGTATCTTTAACGGTTTTCCAGAAAAATTAGGAAGGCTCGGGAGGAGAGCTTTTGCCCAGGTAAAATTAAAATTTATTTTATCCGTTTACAAAATTTATAGAAACGCAATAATAGAAACGTTAATATGGTACTAATCAAGAGAAGATGAATGAAGCTTTATTTCAAGATTTTATTTAAGGAATGCGATTTGAAATAGTACTTATGTGTACAATAATATGAAGCCAATGAATTGCTGGATAATTGAAAATTAATTACTTGATATATAGTTGATTTTTTGAACCACACGTAGAAGAAAGTAAATTTCAATTAATTGCGATAAAGTAGCAACCTGGCTTTGACGACTCAAGTAAAGACTAATATCGTACTATGTACATCGTCTGCGTTTATTGTCCAAAAACAATCTGTGAAGTTTAATTGCGAATAGTTGGAGTACGTTTCAGGTACAATTGACCGAGAATGTCTATATTTTCGTAACCGGTCAGTTTCAAGTGCTATTCATTAAAGATTGGTATTCACAAGTATTTTATTTTTCGTTCTCGGTTCATGAAATTAATTTATTATTATTTACGTAGCGTGGAACAATCACTCATAAAGATTAACGATCGCCTATCTACATTCAAAAATATCTCTTTACAATCTGTTAAGAATAATTGCTGAAGATAGGCTTATACTAGGTTTAACGTGTACAACATTTAGTTTGGCATACGATAAGACCTGCGATAGCTAGGTTGGGTTAGGTTCCCCTTGCGTGCGTATCGATACACATACACATCTATATAGCAGATTACATAGAATGTCTCGTCGTAGTAGGATGGGGATGGGTGTCTAGAAAGAGAGAGAGAGAGAGAGAAAGAGAGAGAGAGAGAGAGAGAGAGAGAGAGAGAGAGAGAGAGAGAGAGAGAGAGAGAGAGAGAGAGAGAGAGAGAGAGAGAGTAGTAGTAGTAGTAGTAGAGTAGTAACGAGTAACGTAACGTAACGTAAGTAACGTAAGTAAGTAACGTAGTAACGTACGTAGTAACGGTAGTAACGT
>NW_012130083.1:441108-456892 GCF_000143395.1 Atta cephalotes
GAGAGAGAGAGAACGAAGAAGAGGGTGAAAGGGTGGCTTAGTACAATTTCTTCGAATCAAGCGAAAGCCAATTACAAGTTTAATTCAGAACTTTGCACGGGCGATAATTAGCCGGTAAATTAAATTTACTTTCGTTTCAAAACAATCGTGCAAGTTTGCCGCCCTGCGTGCCGCGGCGCAGCGCGTCGCGATGAAACGTCGTTCTCATCCTCGTCGTTTTCCTCGTCGTCGTCGTCGTCCTCGTCGTCGTCGTCGTCGTCGTCGTTGTCGTCGTCATCGTCGTCGTCGCGTAGAAACAATCGAGAATTGTACAAAATTAATTATGCGGAACAATGACGTTGTAATGTCTGATGTTCTTCATCGATGCGGTGGTTTCATCGATGTGAAGGAAAAATTCAATAAAATGTGATTGTACAAAGCGCAATATACTGAATTTTCGAAAGAGTATTTAATTTGTTCTTATATGTTAGTTGATATTATTTTTTTCTTTAATGATAAAAAAAATTGTTATATATTGCCATGAGAGAATTAAACGCATTCCACGCTGTTACATTAGAGATCTGCGTGTAAAAGCGACTTTACGTTTCCTGAGAATTGATCAATACTCACGCGATTAATTCTGGCGAGAATGTATCTGCGCGCTCTAGTAATTACTGTTACAGATACAAATACCTGCCTTGGCCGTATATTATACGAAGCAACCCTACTATAGCACGGGAATGCGCCACGCGCACTATGAAGTGATTTCTTCGCTGAATAATTTAATCCTTACAACAGGAAAATATTAATCTACGAATTTCGAAATTGCGAAATCTCGTAGTATATTTTGTCATTTACTTAAAGCATAAAAAACGAAGAATTTGTTAATCGCAAAATATCATTTAACGGTAGATCGATTAAGCTATCGGATTTCGAATAAATTAATTGCATGCATAATATAATAATAATGTAATTCACTCACCTAAGTTAGATAAAGGTACCTCCACACATACTCGGCAACCTGCAATCAATTATTATTCTCATAAATTTATAATATTCTGAATATAAAGAAAGAGATTTTATAATATATATATATATTTTTTTTTAAATACTCTATAATAAAATGCGCACAGATAGCGTTTGGAAGAGTTTATGAATATCGGTGACGATCACATCAAGTCGTGTAATTTTTATATCATCCCTAATTTTTAAGCTATTTTGAAAGAATGTTCATATCATTTTTGTTATATTACTTACATGTCACTATATTACTATACTAAGTTATTACCGTGTCGTTTCTATTATTTTCGAATGATTTCATTCAGTGTTTTTATTTCATACACATACATTTCTAAGCATATTCTTGTAAGACATTCGCTTTATGCGTGCATATATCACTTCTTTTGCACGTTATTACATACATGCATGTATAAACATACATGCGTTGTTTATTCGAGTATTCCTAAATTAAATGAACGCTGTGTTTTTTCCTCTACATATACAAACGAGTTCGTCTCTCGAATAATTTTTGTACATTCATGCATTCTGCGTGACGTACTGCAGTCAGTCTTGGGACGCCATAATCGCGGGTGACACGAGCGATCAACCCTCGCGTTATACCCAGGGGCATCATTCTACGAGGTATGTTTCTTTAAACAAGTCGCTCTTTCGAGTAATGGTCTGCTGGTCTCGGTACTTTACCGTCTCCTGCTTTGCATGTTTCAAACCTACTAAAACTCTCAATAATCCGATCGAGAACTCAATTCCGCGCGACAAACGTGCCGCATTGTATAGTATGAAGTCAACTATAGGCCGTTATAAGAAAATCGTATCATGTGATACGTCTCGCTTTCAGATCTTGAATAGTACGCTTCAGAATTTTTATCTTTTTATTATTATTTGTGTATATACATAGATAGTGAAGAAAAAAAGAGAGGAGGGAGATACATAGATTATTTTTAATATCGCAAGCAGAATAATTCGTAGCAAAATTTTGTAGAAATACTTATTTTCGTAAGCTGTCTTTTAATCGAACGGGGAATGTCGCAACAAATTCGATCAAGGTTACATAAGGCGGCTAGTTTTTCATGGCGCGTTGTCCGACGACACTGGCGTGAGGTGTAGGGTATACGTACATCGCTGTGCAAACGTGGAACGTCTTGAGATGCGCATACATTACGGACACGCGATCTCTCGTATAGAACTCGCACTGAAAATTACAATTTAAATGGCCGCCGTCCGTTCTCCCGTGTCCGCTTATCTTCTCGTTTTCATCTAAACATCTCATTTTTATGCGCCATTGAAATTCCACGTCCCTTCTTTCACTGGCGCGCTCCTCGTCCCTCAGTCACGCGATACACCGTTGTCACTCCGCGGAACTTTTTCGCCCCCGCATCGCGGTCGCGTCGGTTCGATATACCATCGGGGGTTACTCTGTTCGACCGCGTGCTAACTCGAACACGCAGGTCGTGGTGAGTCGGCACGATCGCGCACGCATATCGACGCCTCGCGAATAGCTCGACGTTCAAGACACCCTGTGTATTGTGTATAAGTCGTCGTATACGGTATGAAAGGTACGTGGCGTCGCTTGGCATCGCATCGCGTCACGTTGCGTCGCGTCGCGTTGCGTTGCGTCGCGTTGCGTTGCGTCGCGTTGCGTTGCGATGCGTTGCGTTGCGATGCGGATGCGATGCGTTGCGTTGCGTTGCGTTGCGTTGCGTTGCGTTGCATCACGTCGCGTCTCGTCGAGCACCTGTGCATATCCTGTGCGTTTCCAGCCTGCGAGACACCCCGCGCGCACTCTTCGCAGGCCGGAGAGTTGATTTAAAATTGATTTATGCAAATTGGCGCTGCACGAGCAATTAACAATTCCTTGTAGACCGGCTCGAGTATAGCTTTTCGGTGAGGGGAGGTTGCGGGGGTGGTTCAGCAAGGCACCGAGTCCTAGGACTTGGTGGTAGAGAAGGTCGAAGGGGAGGGAGAGGGGAGCATACCAAGGGAAAGGGCTGGCTGCACATAGCCAAGCTGATGAAGGACGAAACACAGAGAATGCGCGATGCTCCGAGAAAATGGAATTAATTTGCTAGGATTAAATCCGCCTAGCGCCGCGCTATAGAACGCTGAATGTTTCTCGCGTACGTGTGCGGACTTATTTAGACAGAGAAAGAGAAAGAGAGAAGAAATGGGAGAGTTCGCGAATGTCTGAAGAAAACGGAGGGAAGATGACAACGATTTCAGACCTCAATTGCTTAAAAGCGCTCCGTTTGTATTCTCGAGTATTGAGATGTCTTAATTTATTGATTAGGATTTTTAATCTTTTTAATGTAATGTATACACAAGAGCGAATAACAAAAAGTAAACGAAGCTGTAGAATCAGAAAATCAGAGACCTTTGCGCAGGATGGCTACTTATTTTGGTTGCCTGCACACTACCCACCCTTAAAGTCTTCCGCATCGGTGCAAATGGACGTTGTTCGTTTATATATTCCCGCGTGTCCAAACAGGTGTCTATGCATTGTTCCGGCAGCGCTTTCTCTAACAATCCTATTTCTAGAATTTATCACGAATAGGTCGGCTTGCTGCAACATACACAACCACAATGTTGAAAGATTCCAGAAATAAAACAAGTTAATGTCCAATTGTAAATAGGACATGGATGTTATTTCAGGATGTGGATCTTATTATACAAATATTAAATAAAAGAAAGGCTAATTTGATTGATATGAAACTTTTAACGAATAACGTGACGGACGTTGGTGCTTGAAAAAAAATCGATATCACTTGTATTGAAGCGTCTTGGTTAAACATTCAGCATTCGTTAGGGCCGGTACCCAAGCAGAAGATTATTTACGCGACAGTTAAGTCGTCCCGAACAGTTTCGTAGGGTAAGCTGAGTTCGGTTGACACATGGAAGAGGCGGCCAGCCAGGAATGTGCTAATGAGATCATTTAGCTACCCCTTCCTGGCTCCTTTGCACTCTTTACCCCGCCTTCGCGTTTACCCCTACGATCTACGAGAGAAAGAGAGGACTACCACTACTTGATTTACACTAACACGTTAGGGACGTATTTAACGTTAACGAAGACAGGGCTTTTTGGTTAAGTAATTAATGGCCAGTGTTACAATAAAATATTTCATGTAAATATATATTTAGTTGTAGAAATATCCAATATTCTATAGCATATATCTAATATACAGGATATAAAGGATTCAGCTTTATATGAAATTACTTAATCGTGAATTAAATGAAGAACGTTTGAATATATTACTATAGATGTCTCATTAATTCTAAAATATTTTTGTAGATATAAATTAATTATATATTTATTATATACTATGAAACAAATTAATTTATATAACGATGTGCCATTTAATCAAATTCATTCTATAAATAGTTTGTATGAAATATTTCGCAGCGCGAAATAATCGAGTTGTCCGCCACGTTCGATTCGTAGATCCCAATCGTGGAACTTTCGGGAGACAAGATATGGCCACAATAAAGCGGCGTATAAAATAATTGGCTGTAAAGTTCTGCGCTCACGTGCGGGACCGCATTTGAGGCGGGGATGGTGCGGAGGGTGAAGGGAATTGCGTGGCCTCCCTCTTCGGAGCTCTCAGAAAATCCCGCTCGGGGCTCAACGATCGTAAATTTCTCCGAATATTTTATTGTGTGACAATTTTTATGGTAATTGTCATTATAAATTTGCTTGGATTATTTATGCTCCGGGCGCGAATAAAGGGAGGACTTTTAGGACGCGAAAGAGAGAAAAGAGGAGGTTGGAGGGGGAAAGGGTTGTTATTCCTCCCGTCGTTCGACATTCATATACTTACGAAGATCGAAGATCACGGCGCGTAAATCAGAATGTCGATGTGATCTGCGGGATTCAGAGGGTCTCGTGGGAATTTTCGAAGGGCGCCCGCTGAGAAATTCATTAAGGAGCAACTTGTTCATGTCGCAGCTGTGTACCGCGGAATTTCGCGAGCCAATGGACACGGACATGCGTCTCTTGCCCGCATCTTCGCATGCTTTTACTCACGACAGTCCTCCTCATGGCTGATTTAAACGATCCTTTTCGATGCACGCTTCCCGGACGTAAAACTGCTCGCTAAAGACGCGCGGGGGGTAACGTGTAAACAATCAAGGAACTTTGGCGGAGGTGCGTCGAGATCCTCGCAGGGATTTTACGAGGCGGCGTAATTTATCGCTGGAATCGCCCGGCGGATTATTAGAATCTGTAAACAGACTGTGTCATCTCGTACATGGGGAAGGGCTGTAGATTGGAGGCATGGCACCCTGCGATTGACAACCTATAATTGGACGCGCCGTGATCGTAAATGGCGCGAATCTATCGGTTAATGATTTTACACGCATGCAATGTAATCGAGTAATCGTTACAACAGACGGTAATTAAAAGTGAGAAATTAAATAATGAAACTTGAAAATTATTTTATGAAACTGATGATTATGAACTCATAGATTTTCTTTCCTCAAAATGATATTTTGTTGCAAAATCATATTCGCATTATATTGAATTTTCTTTTCCACGCGATGAACAAATTAGATGCTTCGTTTTCTCAAAATTTTCAACGAAAATTTAACATAACAAATTCTAATTTGTACAAAAACGAGCGTTAGAGCCTCGAGAATCGTGATATGGTTCGCGTTTCATACTTTTCTTGGTTTTTCCCTTCGACGCAGGCAAACGAAATGAAAGCCTCGAAAGGTCCCGAACTAAACAGAAAGCAGGCTGCGCCGAGGTAAGACGTTTAATGAAATCAGCACGGTGTCTGTCTCTTCTCGTAGACTCTCCTCGGCGCTGTTTTAATTATACTGGGGCTCTCTCGCTAGTTGTACATCTCTCTCTCTCTCTCTCTCTCTCTCTCCTCACCACCGCTGCACCGCTCGCGCTCGTCACGCTCGTTGTACTGCCGACGGGACACGCACACCGCGAGACCTTTAGGATGATTAGACGAAGACGTTACGAAATTAGTATCCTTGCAGACAAAATTGTCGAAGGGAGCCGGTTGTTATGCTCGCGCGTTCCTACACGTGCGCGCGACAAGCCATCGTCTCTCGTTAGTTGCGGCATGTTGGATGCGTTTGTCAAATTTACAGGACGCATCTACTGCCGAGCGATTTATGGGAAAGACCACAAATTTTTCTTAAATTCGTAATTTTATTTTATTCGACGTTCCGTGAATGAAATATACGATAGACAGGATGTGATTTTACAGTAGACATTTCTTGATATGAAAGGCATTTTAATGAATTAATTATTTATTCTCAAAGCACTTTCCGTAATATCTTTTTAAATAATTATTGCCTTACTCGAGTCATTCTTGTTTCATGTTATTCATATTTCATATCAAAGTCACTCATTCATCTACCGTTTCTGAATTCCTCGCGATCGATATTCCTATGTTAATTAGGATCGAGCGACTCGCCCACAGAGAAGAACGTATATCCCCCGTGAGATCGATGATCCACGACGAACCGAATGCGGCGTATTCGAGGACGATTCGGTTCGATTGCGCCGACAACGCCGGGGCATTAATTAGCGTGCATAATTGTTTACCGGCGCTAAACGGAGCTGGATCAATATTTAATTGAATGCCTGCTAAATGCCAGCTGCATCGCCGCGGCTCTCAAATCGAGCCGGTTCCTCTGAATAACGGCTCCTGGGATACAATACCCTGAGGAGGGGGCGGAAAGGGGAACACCCCCTTGTCGTATACGTTGTTCTACGCGATGCCTCATTCCCCCCCCCACTCCGCGTCTTTCTCCCTCGACTGAGTAATTATGATTTGAAAATGATGCATCGTTCTTTATCTCGCGATGTATGTGTTCCTTTTATAGGGCCTCATTAATTCTAATTCATTAAATGTTATACTCACATTTTATTACCTCACATGCATTGAAATATTATACATGAAATTTTATACATACTGTTATAGATTTGCTAATTAATCGCGGTAATTTTTACTTTTTGTATAAAAACTATTGCTGATTGCTGTAGTTCCGAATATTTAGTGCGCGCGCGCTAAACACACATATATGTATACACACGTTGCATATACACGCTTTGATTAACCCCGTTGCAAGAATTATTCTCGCTATCTCGAGATTATGCTCGCGGTTATATTGCATCCGTGAAATAAGAGTCAGCGAGCAGGGATAGCACTTCGTACGAGGGTTGCAACAGTGCGAGGAAAACAGGCAAATTGCGGCGGTCGACAGATGGGGTGAGGGGGCAGAAGGGCCAGGTTCGCGTGCCACTGCTTTTCCACCCGGCTTTCCTTGTTCGGAGAATTCTGACGCTCCGCGTTCGGGGAATGGCTCCGTGTAAATTTGTGTAATTAAAAAGACGCCACGTCGAGATTTTATTTCTCTTTGTCTTACGCTTAGAAAGCTGTAGAGAGAATTCAGTGTTCGAGAATGTTGTCATCTATGAGTGAATTCTTGCTAAATATGAGGCATATAAAGTATTTTTTGTACCTTTTATTTCAATAATCAAATATATTATTCATGAGCCGAAGAGGAATCGTTAAGTGAAGACTTTAAAGTATGATTTAGAAACTTTTAAGGAATTATTATGAGCAAATGATGCGAGAGCAACGGCGTTATTTCTTCTTTTTTTTTTTACAGTCGGAAGACAATATAAGAGCGGCGTCGGTGCTCGCGGCGAACTCGTTAAATCCTCGGAAAGTTACTTTGAAGCGCTCGCGAAAACTCTAAAGTATCTACAAGCCCATTGGATAATATCGGGTTTGGGGCCCGGCAGTAGGGGATGGAAACGATTACGATCGTCATAGTCGTATATTAGCATAGACGAAAAACAGACTCGTAAAACAACCACCGCGTCGCGTTGCATCGCGACGATTCTGTTTCCATGGAAATCACACGTTGCACGATTTTGACGTCACACTCGCGGAAACATACGATATTTATTTCCTCGTTATTAGCAAAACCGCACATTGATTCAATATTTTTATCTTCGCTTCTCTTTTCATCCCCTATCATCGTCGTACTTGTGCGAGCTGTTTAAATAGCTAATTTTGCGATAGACGGGTGATTAAAAAAAATCTGATGTTGCAACATCATTTTTATGAATATAACATTTGCTATATCATAGAAAATTTTCAAGGAAGATAAATTAATTGATATTATTAATCCAGGAAGTATTACTGTATAATATGTCGTGGGAATTGTTAAATAGTGAACACTTTGGCTGGTTTAGACATGTTTACTGTTACTCTTTTCGAGAGAAGTGGGTACATTGCGCAATGCCGGCGCGATATATGCAGTTATTTTTAGCTGCCGGCACATAAAGTAATTGAGTGTCCATCACACAACCCAATGTCCGTTCGTTCGCCTCTTGCCCTTCCTCCTCGTCCGATGGTTTTGCACATACCGTATAATGCCTCGGACATGCTAGTGATAAATGATTTCGCCAGATTGGTAACGTTTAGTTGTGTTGCGTGTCTTGGCAGGTTTGGAAATTGCTATTCCGCAAAATCCTCTCTGGGTTTTTTTTCCCCCCGATGATAGATCAATTGTATTCAGCAGGCGTATTACAATTCCGCCTTTCTGGAAAACGTTCTTCTAATGGAGATATTTCGATGGCATTTCCCGATTCTAACACAGTACTTTGATTTAGCGCAGAATGAACGATAAATTATAAGGAGAGAGAATAAATCTCTACTCTTTTATCTATCACCGTAAGGGTGTTTTATATCATTAACTACTTTGTTTTACAGAATTTACATTAGTTCATTTCTTCCCCTTCCCTCCCCCCCCCCTTCTCCATGCCCAGCACGAATATAAGTTACTAGCAAAAGCGTTTGCGGCATCTGTTTTAAAGTTCGATAATTCCAAATACGACACATCCGTGAAGCGTTCGATAAAGAAGAACACTGATTGATGTATAGGTCGGCGCGCCTGTTCCGTGTTGTTGTGTTTAGTAAATAATCCTGAATGCGACTTCATCTCTCGCCATCTTCCTCGATTTTCTACACTTTACAGCCGCTAACAATCTCATTTTTCTTCGTGATTTTCTTCAATAATTTAATGTCTTTTCCCATCTTATCGGATTCATATGATGATTCTAGACTTAGGATGTGTATGCAGATTTTTTTTGTGAAACTGTTGCTCGACAAATTCATGGTATATCTCCATTACGCGATACAAAAATATAGGGGGGCAAGCGGCATTAAACGACCGCATTATGCCTTTTGAATGAAGTAAGAAATAAAAGGCGTCATGCAGCGAGATTCCCAGACGGTGCGAGCTCGACTGTTGCTCTGCGCTTCCCATCCGAGATCCGACGATGGTTCGTCGTGCCTATCCCTTTCGCTATTTCCGGCGCTATCCGTCAGAGCCGGTTACGGAGACACCGAACGCAGGCTCCGGCGACGCCCCTCGTCCGATGCCATACGTCTTTCACAGACGGCGTGCGCCGAGTTATGTCCCTAAAGAGGTTTCTATTTACATCGCCACTTCTCCACGACACGTAGCTGTCTCTTTCTTTTGATCTCTGCTAGATCAACAGCGTGAGAAATGTCTTACTAACGGAGCGTTCAGGATTTATGACGACACGTACCGTCCGATCGTGGTTCTTTTTTTATTCATACGTCACTATTATATCGGTATCGTTATAACAATCCCGAGCTGCTCGGCAGAGGACGAATCAAATGCGAATAATGTCGGCTCGAAAGAATAAAATCCAGCCTTCGAGGACATTCTATATTCCTGTTTTTAGAACGAGCGGTCTTAAAACAAGGAATTACGGGAGATGAGCGTATTTCAGAGTATGTAATGAAAGATAATATACGTCGAAGGGAGTAATACGCCGATGCATCCAGCTCTTTGTTGATACACGGATGTATCTTCGTATCGGGCGTATCTATCTACCGCGGAAAGGACACACATTATCTCGGTACTTGTATTCCATGCATTAGCGAGGACGGAGCGCTAATGCAGAAATCTGGTATCGGTTAATTAATAACCGTAAAACTCAAACCTCCCGTGCGCGCGCGCGCGCGCCCGCATGTTATTTGATTTCGTCGGAGATACCTCCCTCTCTCGCCCACGCAAATGGCATGAAACGCGATACCTTAAAAAAACTTATTGGCTTGTAAGTTACCGCGAGACCCACCTAATATTCGTTAATGCGACAGCCGGTGCTATTTCTTTCTTCCCCCTTTTTTTTTTTTACAATAATACGGAAACTATACACCAGTATAACGAGAGGAAAATGTTCAAAAAATTACACGATTGGTTGTTAATTGTTCATTGTTTCAGTTGAACACAGAAACACTAGAAATCGGATTTTTAAATCTATCCTGCACGTATATGTACGTAATCTACTTATGATAAATCCTCAGTAAATCGATACGCACCACAAGTTTGCATGTTTTCATGAATAAAATTTGATCAGTGTCAGCTCAAATATGAGACAGATGCCGCATTTTGCTGTTGCGATTCAGTGTCGTTCGATTACAAGCGTCGTCGATCAATGAATAATCGCGTATTAGTAACTAGAAAATTGTAAAAAAAGTTGACAATACACATACAGGCGCGCGAGTAGGTCGCGCATTGTGCAGAACTTCGGAGAGAGAATTTAGTTCCTCTTTCCTCGGTGAGATGCGGTCGGGCACGAGCACGGGCACGGGAATAGGAACAGGAACGACGGCAACGGGCACGAGCACAGGAATGGGATTGGGATCGGGTGCGCGGGGTTGCGTCGCAGTCGTACAATCTGCACACGAGGACACCACGGTCTCGCGTGCAGCCCTCGCCTTGGGCTGCGGAGGAGCCTCGCAATTTAACCGGTTCGACATTCGCCTGGAGCTGCTGGTAATTGGCAGGACGAATGAAAGAGCTCCGCGCGCGCGGACGAGGACGAGTAGCCGGGATTAACGATGGCGAATGGATCAGAAATTCTCCGCGAAAATAAAGTAGGTAGTAGGTAGCCCACCCGCCTGCCTACCGCGGCTGAGTGTAGCTGTAGTCCATGGCCGTAGGTACGAGCCTTTGTTTGTCGTTCGCTCCAATTACCTCCGGCCTCTCCCGGTAGCTTCATAATTAACTCCCACTCATTTAACAAACTTTACTTTTAATGTTTTAAAAATAGTAATTAGCAGTGGCGGCAAGAGAGGAAGAAGGAGGATGAGGAGGCGGAGGAGGAGGAGGAGAAGGAGGAGGAGGGAGAGGAGAGGAGAGATAGAGAGGAGACGAAAGAGGGGTTGGAGACGGGCGAACGGGGAGACGAGGTAGAGGGGGGTGAAAATGGTGGAGGAGGAAGAGAAGATGGAAGGAGCGTAGGAGCGGAGCGGAGGAGGAGACGCCACGTCGTCGGTGGTGGTGGTAATGCTGGTGGTGGTGGTGCGGGGGTTGCAAAGGGGGTGTAATTAACTATCATGCAACCCCTTCCCAACAGCAGCAGCCGGCGTAGCAAGGAGGTAATTGGACCGGAGTCTTATACGTGTGGAGCGTTGGTGGGTGGGGGACGGGGAAGAGGCTGCCAGGATAAAGGGTTGCTTAAAATTGCACACAGTGCTGCATTATGGAACCTCTGACGAGCTTCCAGGGAACGGCCGTACGGATGGCGGCGTGGAAATCCATTAACCCCCTCCCCCTCTCCCGCCACCATCTCCTGCTCAAACTCCCTCCTCGACCCCCATCCAGTCGCGAATTAATTGCGATCGTCTAAGGACGAGTCTTTGTCGGAGTCTGCTGCGACTACCTGCATGGTCGAATTCGCGATCTAATTTGAGGGATGCGCATAAACAGAAGGTAGCTCGCCTGTCTTACAGCTCAATGAGAAGATAGGTCAATGTTCTTTCGATCAACTCAATTATCGCGTGTTCGGTTAGGCTATCATGTAGCTAAATAGAGACAGTCAGGCGATTAGATGATTTGGTGTTTCGTTACTAGTAAATGATTGCCCCTATGCAGTTTCGTATCAATCTCTAAGCGACAATAGCAGTGTCAGCCTAACAACAGATTGGCGTCTCGACGCTGATTAGTTGGCGACACTAACGAGGTTTCGCCATTCCCGTGAGGAAACCGACTCGGTCAAAGGTCTTTAAGTCTTAATTATAATGCTGCTTCGATTTCGTGCTGACGTCATAATCTCTCAGATAATGCCTTGTTCTCGCGTTTTTTTTTCTCTTCTTGCCAACTACTTTCATAGCGAAGCGAGATCGATTCGATTCAACTTCGCGGCTGCCTAGATGTATATCCGGTTAGAGTTTTGAATATAATGGCAGGCAACTACTACTAGAACTCGGAAAGGTAGAGGCGGTAGGGAAGCGGATGGGAAGCAGGAGGGTGGGAGGGAGGGAGGGAGAGGTGGAGAGGTGGGCAAGTCGAGGGCTGCCTTTGACTGGTTGTTGTAATACAACAGCAATTAGCAGTAAACCTAGCCCTCCCTGCCGAGCTACCAACCTGTATGCTTCATAGTGTTTGCCTCGTCGTCTCGTCAACGAGGAGACGTGAAGAGGTTTAAGCCTTGTTTAACTCGGCAATACGCAATTAGCAATTTCCTTAATGCAGAGCAAATTATTCGGTTGCGGCGCGTTAATTCACATTTTTTCGCAATTTAGCAACGACGATTTCCGTTCTCTTTGCCAAATGATATATCGCCTGAGATGCTTCGCCATCTTTTCCGCGCGATTAATCTTAATTTAGTAAAAATAATCATGATTCATAGTTCTTATTTGGAGCAACTATTAGCGTCTGTAGTTAATAGCTCTTTTTTTGTCTTTTCTGTCTGACGACGGAGCCTAATGGACGGTTTTCATTATGCAAATCGGGCAGGTGAGTTCGTGAGTTTTAAGCGCTTTTAAGATCTCGATCGGTAGTTACTTGACTCTTCCCTTGATCGGCCGATCGCGAACGATTATCTATATTTAGCCGAGTGTGATACATATTAGCCCGCGGTGTTCCTCTCTGAAAAGAAAAACATTTTTTATCGAAAATTGTCTCGTTTGTTAAGAATTAATATATAACGGTACTTCAATATGACATAGAAAATTGCAACTGCATTTGTTATCTGATCAGCAGCTGCATTTGTATGGAAATAAATTAGCGCGTAGAAGGAGAGGGAGAATCCGTAAGTCTGAAAGGGATACCTCTCGAAGCTATAAGATGCGAGAGTGGCTATTTTTTATTCACGCACACATCTCTTTCATGCATCTTGTGCCACACGGGCATCGAATTATCGCGAGCGTTCACGCCGACGGATATTTACAACGCATTTAAACGAAACACCTGTTTCCCTCAAACAGCCCCGCTCACCTCGCACGTAATGCACCCTCTCTGCGTCCATTCCCGTCTCGCCGTCCCACTGTCGTAACGTTCGCGGTATCGCACGGCACTCGTGGATGTCGCATAATTCAGTCGATGTGATGAAAATAAAAAGCTACTCGAGCTACTCGACGGAGATGGCCAATTAATTTACGCCAAAGTGAAACACGCTCTTAAGTGAGCACACGTTCTCGGTCTCTGGCCGCGTCTCGAATTCTCTTGTGTGTTGTCGCTCTTTAGTTCTTCAACTTTTAAAATGCGTTGCACACGAGTGCAAAAAGTGCTAAATGTACCTATATGTCTGAACCTATTATTACATCATAAATCGGATAGAAGTGATACGAACTTTGTGATACGCTAGAGTGAAGTCAGACGTGGTCGTAACATAAATATTCGTAGCGCAACTACGTACTACGGCTATATGTAGTTACATTTTCGCTTTAAACACCAGGTCTCGGATGGACGGGACCCTCTATTTCCAAGGATGAGCGCGCGCGCGCCAGGTAGACACGGCCCTGAGGCAACACCGGCGGACCTCGATAAGCATTCAGATTAGCGTGACGCCTCGAATGTGTTTACGTTTAATTACGCTAAGAGTCTCCATTAGGCTGGACCGCTGCCAGGCTCAATTCGGAGACCGTTCTGTTTTACCGAGCGTAGGTGCACCCACTTAACTTGCCTCCGCCTATCCCCCTGCCTCTCCCCTTCACAATCTCTTCCGTCTCTCTTTTAATCTCTACATCTCTCTCTCTCTCTCTCTCTCTCTCCTTCAGATCCGTCGATCTCCCTCATTTTTTGTCTCCCCGCCTTCTCTACGCTCATGTTCGTCCTTCTTTCTCTCAGAGAGATAGAACATGAATGCCGTTCGTGCTTCTCTTTTTGCGTCTCTTCCTTTGCGCCCGTCGGCGGCGCGCAGGAAGAAACTTGTTTCGGGAACGGGAACTGATACGATTCTATAGATACTATGGTCTCGGCGCTTTTCAAACACCACCACTCGCGGCAATATCTGGGCTTTCAACTCTCTTGATCGCCCACGATTGGATTAGCTGATCCACTACGATCTTCATAAAAGAACTAACGAATTTTTGCAAATAATATGAAATCCAAAATTTCTTTACACTATAAGGTGTAAATTCGTTTTAAAGAAATTGAAAATTGATTTCACATTTGTATAATATATTTTTAAATTCTAACGGAAAGCAATTCAATGATTTGTATTGAATTAATGAAAAAAATCTTAAAATTGCTATTCAGTTGTCTCATTTTTTTTCTTTTCTCTAAGTAGTTGCGTTGTTGTAAATCGACAGACGGGTATCGAACAAACAAGGGGCCTATGGAAGAAGCTCGAACGTGTCGTCGTGCAAACAGCGCGCTCAGTTAGCAGCCTAACGTCTCCTCGCTTGGTCGACGGTGAGGGGAAGGTTGGCGGAATTTAAAAGCGCTTTTAGCTTTTAGCCCAAGCGATACCGCTAAGAAAACGTTTTAGCGGATTTCATTTGCCCCGTCGCGGCTTCGTAGCGGCCTGCCGAGACGATGGATCGCAAGAAACAGCAGAGGGACAGAAGGGAGAGAAGGAGATAGGGGAAAGGTAAAGGGTGAGAAGAAGCGGTGGTAGAGGCAGTTGCTCCGAGGGATGTTGGCAACACCGGTTATTAAGTAGATGCTACATTGAATGGGTGGATGAATATTTAAGACGTTCAACAAGTTGCGGATTTTTCTTTAATCAGGCTAACCTGCTGGTCCCCTCTTCTTCTACTGCGGCTTGGCTTTCTCATCCTTCTCGTCGGTTTCCACTTACTCAAATTATAGCACGAGTCAAGCTATTTATGCGACGAGAAAGAATTTCAAGGAGTTCGCTGATTGACACACTCGGTCGTATTTCGTCGGTGACCTTTTTCAATATTTTATCGAAGCTTTCTAAGAGGGAAAGAGATCATCATAAATAAGTTTATAAATTATAAGTCAATTTCTGGTGATGATTCTTTTGAAATCAGACTATTTTGTGGAAACCTTGAGATTTTGAAAAATTAAGAAAGTCTTGGGATGCGTCTATTTAGATTTTTAATCTTTTTAATTCTCGTTCTCTCGTATTCCAGCGCTGATTTAAATGTGGCTCACGCGGCCAAATCGATCGATCCCTCGTTCTATGTTCATTTTTGGATTGGTCCGCGGTAACGGATAGGTCGATGGACAATCGACAAGAATGAAGTTTTATTTGCGTCGTGTATTACTCCTCGCGAGATAGCGCAAAAGGAAGGGAAATGGAAAGAGGGGGCGCGAGGATCGGTAAAGATCAGCGGGGCAAGAGAGTAGAAGTAGGAGGAGGAGAGAGGTAGGAGAGGGAGAGTTCACGAAACACTCTAAATCCCCGAGGCAAATAGTTTTTCTTCGATATCCGTCGGCCAGAAACAAACAAGATTCTTTATAGACGGAGCAAACCACTCTTCTATAAGTACACTCGCTCTCTTCGCCCTTCCGCTCAATCTCTCTCTCTCTC
>NW_012130083.1:462051-465476 GCF_000143395.1 Atta cephalotes
GAGAGAGAGAGAGAGACGTACATACACATTCTAAGAATTTTAATTTCTAATATCCGTAAAGTATTAATTAATTACTGTTTGAAAACGACTGGCACGCATCGATGATAAAAAGTCACTGTTCCTCGCTACAACAAAACCAAAAATCATCTTCGCCAAGTCACGTCGGCCGCGCGCGTTATTTTTTAATTAAACGCGCTCGGTATAAAGAACCAATACGCTCGGTATGTATTATCGTCATAATTAAAGCGGCGATCCTGGATATTAAATAAACGTTTTGCAATGGCGGCCGGCAAACAATGTCAAGAATTTTGATGAAACCGCCAAAACGCGTTTCGCGTATTTATCGCGATGATTTTTCTTGACTTCGTTCGACAGGTGCGAGACTTGGGCAACTTTCTTCGCGGCCGGAAAAAGTAGCGCGACACGAGAGCGATATTTGAAATATCTAAAGGATCGATCCCTCGTGATAATCTAGGACGTTATTTCAGTGGTTTAATACCTTTATGGCATGACAAGAACGTTATTAGCATCGACCACCGCCGTCCTTTCCCTTCCGTCCTTCCTCGTTCACTTTCGCGTTCCTAAATTTAATTAAATTTCACGGTTTTTCGCGATTAAGGGACGGCGGCGACGGCGTAGGAGGCGTTACAAAATTAGTTTTGGCCGGGATAATGAATTTCGTTAATTATGCCTCCGCGAATCGGCGCGAGCGTCTTAATCTGCCTGAACAGTTAATGATAAGAAGCGAACGTTTAATAGCCAAACAAAAAAAAAACTTATCATCATTTCTTGAATATATTATATATATATATATATATATATATATATTTTTTTTTCGCTTTCTTTACGTTCTCTCGTCGTGCGAAACGTGTACATGTGTTTATCACGAATTAATACCGTTAGAGTTAACGAATGCGCATATTTCAAAAGTCGTAAATGTCGTCACAGAGGGACCAACTTTCTTCTAATTTCATAGCTGTTAGTCCTAATGCGCCGCGTCGGCTTTGCCTGTTCTAGCACCGATGTTGCACCGGGACCACTTCGCGCTTGCAAAAAATCGGTGTTTGCGGGCCGATTTTTGCGCGCTCGCGTCGACGTCGCTAATCCCACCATAATGCTGCGTATAATGGCTCGTTAGCCGCCAGATTTATTCGGCGGCGACACGCGTGCGGATTTTTCCGCGATTCGTCGTGAAACGCAAAAACTCACTTGATCGTGACAACGTGTAATTAGGAATATTTCCCCAATTTTGCGTTGCACGAAATTTCTGTTCCGGTGTTAGATTTTAAAGACTTGGGTAATATGTAATTCGATATATAATGTCAACTTAAAAAGTGCTCGTAAAATTGGTAAATACTCGTATACAGAGTGCGTGCATCACCAAAATCCGGACAAATTTTAATTTAAATTTTCTGCTATATTATGCCTCCGCCAGAGGTTGTCCGAGAAAGCCTGACTTTTCTAATAAACAGTCATATTCTCAAAATGGCCGATGTTGAAACCAAGTACGAAGTAGCCGTATAAATCGAAGAGCCGTAATCATTCTTTGAATATCCGAGATCAACCGTTTATGACGTTATGGCAAAATATATGGCTTTAAAACAGTCCAACGAAAATTCCAGAAGTATGCAAGCGAGGAAGAATCACTCGAAAGAACGTACCGCGAGGACCCTCGCAATCGTTGAAAGGGCTCAAGCGCTGATTTTGGATGATCCAGGGCATCGTTGCGAAAATTAGCATCGATTGTTGGTGTAAGCGAACCAACAATGCATCGAATTGCCGAAGAGGACCTTTGATACAAATCGTACACATTAAAGATACGATAGATGCTCTCTGAGACTGTCAGGACAAGCCGAGTTGTTCGTCTCGGCTTCCATTCTGGCCTCCCAACAGCCCAGATTTAAATCTCTTGAACTACTACGTATGGAGCGTAGTTGAAAGGGTCACAAACAAGTCTCAGCATCCCAATGTGACGTCATTAAGGACCGTTTTTGAGGTAGCATTCATCAGCATGGACAGCGCTATATTATAGCGTGCGTGTGAACGCCAGACCGAGAATAGAGGCCGTCATTCAAGTTAATGGGGGATGTATCGAATAATTGTGCTCTACAGGGATCTCTCCCAAGTGCTATGTAAAAGGATTTTTTGTAATATTAAATTTTTCATTAAAAATATTTTGTTTAAAGAAATTGTTCGATTTGTCCGGATTTTGGTGACACACTTTGTATTTTCATTATTTCTATCATTTTCGAGACATTTATAGGAAAAGCTAAATTTGAATTGTAATTATGCACGCGCTGCGATGTTTAAAGAAATGATTGAGAAAAGAGTATCTCTCTCTCTCTCTCTCTCTCTCTCTCTCTCAAATAGCAGCCACAATCCGTGAGATTGACGTCACGCTTACCCTGGCACAATTGTCGAGCATAGTCACCACCCTCCTTCTACCTCCTCATCCTTCACTTACATTTTTTCCCTTTCCCCCGGCAAATTGTCGTCGCGTGCGGATTCCCCTAGGTTTCGGAAAGGACCCTCGCGAGGAAGGCGGTCTCGAATTTCCATACACGCACCACAGACCGCTGCTGAATATACTCACTTCCGGCAATAGATTTCCTCCGTCCCCAGACCACCCCCGCCGCGCACACCCCCTTCCTCGGCCGCTGGGCTAGGATAGTTAGCTAGGGGTCGAAGGGGTCGTGCAGTGGCGTACACAATCGGGGCTATTGTGCGCAGTGATTTGTGGGGACGATTTTTTGACTTCCGCCCTCGTGGGTGGTGGAAAACGAGAGAACGCGCCGCGCGCACTACGCGAATTCGCATCAGCCCTCTTCGCCGAATCAAGAGATACAGCTAAATTATCGGAAAGGCAGCGGGTTAAAGGTTGATTGCCGATTTATTTACGACGACAGCGAAAAATCAAGGGTATGTTTCCAACCCTCCTATCTCTTCTTCTCAAAGGGCGAAATATATCCAGTTGTTTTTAATCCCAATGCTTGACTGTACAATTGCCAGGAGATAGAAAGGACAAAGTAAGTTTACGAATTTACGCATCCATGGCTTTAGCACAAATTAGTAACAATGTTTATCACTTTGTTTAATATACGGTTAATAATTATTGTCAATCTACAGCATAATTGAGCCAACACAGATCATGCGCGGTACTCAACACTGCATCTCGCACGCGACCGCATCTCCCTCTTGCCTTTGCTCTTTTTGTTTCTTCCTCGATGGAGGTCACGGGCCAGGACTCAACGCTATACTTACTGGCCGCCAAGCTCATCATCTTACAGACATTTCATTATATGAATCAGACATCCAGCAGCCTTGCCTCCTCCTTTTCTTTCTAGAAGAAAACAACGTTCAACGAAGAAGGAGCGAGAGAGAGAGAGAGAGAGAGAGAGAGAGAGAGAGAGAGAGAGAGAGAGAGA
>NW_012130083.1:465496-466557 GCF_000143395.1 Atta cephalotes
ATTAATTGTATTCAGTGTATTTATAAATTTTCCCGCCTCTTATTTTTTCTCCTATATGTATCTACCCTACGAGTATCGATGAAATGAAAACGTACACGACAATGAAAGAGAATTTTAACATTTCGGTGATTTCACTCAACCAGTGAATCGTCCAGTTTATCCAAGCATAGTTTTCGGCTAAACGGTTCGCCCGCACCAATCATTTTGTTCACTGATGCATTATACACCTCTATGCTATCTCTTTTTTTCTATGCGTATACATAAGCATCGTGTAAAAGAAATAGTCAAATATTGGTTTTGCGGACAAGGTGTGTTAACAATTATCTGCTTTTTCGAAACTTTCCTCATTATTTTTATTTGAATTTTTTAACTGTTAAGTAGGGTATCTTTTTTATGTGTAATCATTATTGAGATCCGATCAAATACGATCAAGTTTTTAACATTTCAAATTGAAAACAATAAGACTTTTATGAAAAGTAGTTTAATTAAATTATTTATCTATGAGAAGAATAAAAATATACAAAAATATACATAAATATATAAAATGAAGATTAAAAAATATATAAAAATTTGTTTATTAATACATTTAATTCAATTGCCAAAGAAGTTTTAAAGAAGAAAAAGTTTTTAAATCATCAAGAATACTAACAGCATATAAAAATACGAAATTAAAAAAAATATATCACGATAAGCGAAAAAAACGCAATGCGGAGCGAGAACTGACACGCGGTCAGGTCGGTTAAAAAGATCGAACAACTAATGACCGGAGTCGTTGAACACACGATGAATTAGTTATTCCATATGCAAATTTGGTTCCCTCTTTTAGGCCATTTCGACCGCGCTGATCGCGATCGAAATCCGAATCGCACGTTCGTTGCGCGGGCGTTAACGCTGGAAGGTATCTGGCCGCGGGTCACGAATTTATGATTGTGGCATACCGCCGGATGGAAAAATCGCGTGAAGAGAGAGAGAGAGAGAGAGAGAGAGAGAGAGAGAGAGAGAGAGAGAGAGAGAGAGAGAGAGAGAGAGAGAGAGAGAGAGAGAGAGAGAGAGAGAGAGAG
>NW_012130083.1:469502-472014 GCF_000143395.1 Atta cephalotes
AGAGAGAGAGAGAGTAAATAAGAGAAAAGGAGAGCGCGAGAAAAAGAGAAAGAGCGGATGTGTGACGACGCTGAAAAAAATGCCAGCGACACGCACGAAAATAAAAATGATTACGTACCCCACCGCGGACGTACGTGCGCTGCGTGTCACGCACACACGTACGCGAACGTACGTATCGGAGGAGTAGCAGAGGAGGGAGAGGAGGAAGGGGTAGGCGTGTGCAGGGATGCACGACCGTTACCGCGATGTTTTGTAATTTAAATTAATTGAAAAATATGCACTGTGTGTGTTGTCCGATCGCGCTCGTGTCGCCGGAGAGAAACAGCGGCGAGAGGAAACGCGACGCGGGGAAAAAAGGGAGAAAAAAATGCGTGAGCAATGCGTGCGGGGAAGAGAGTAGTAGGTTGAACGAGCGCAGCGCGCGGAAACTGCAGCGTGTGAGTAAGAGAGAGTAAGAGAGATTAGAGGGACAGAGAGAAGGAATAGAGAGAGAGAGAGAGAGAGAGGAAGGGGAGGGGGAAGCGGAATGCAGGTACACCGACGGGCCAATCATTCGCGCCGGTCGGCCAATAACTTATTGGTTTTTCACGTACGATTTGATTCATTATCATTCCGTTATTTATATTTGTCCGACCTGCTGCGGATTTCGGGGATTTGCGCCACGAACGAGAGAAACGCAGGGAAAAATGCAGCCGCGTCGATCAGAATGCACGCAATGAGCGAAACCTCGGAATCGTGTCGTTTCTCCACCAATGTTCTTATCGCTCGTCAACCGTATAGCTAAGTAATTTATAGTTGATTACAATTTGTCATTTAAAATTCGCTTATTATACTGAATGGCATATCTCATATAGCTCACGAGACACTTTCATTAACATTTTTCTTTTTCAACAGTCGTTAAGTTAACACAATGTAGATGAAAAGAAAATTAAAGCCCTAAAATTCGTCTCGTTGTCGGTGCGAGGAAGAAAAGGAGAAAAGGACAGCGACGGAGAACTCTCTATTTATTCGCGGCAGAACTCGACGTTCGCCGATATTTCGTCCGGAATACGTTTGCACGTAGACAATTCCGGAAAGTCTCGCCAGGACTTGCAGACTTCAGGACGCGCGCTCCTTTTCCAGGACGAGGCGCCTTAATCATTCACGAGGGCCTGACGGCGGGCGCGCCTTTAAACGATCCAACTGAAATTCGTCCGGACGTCCAACGTCCGAATTTAAATCCTCTCAAATATTGAACGCGCGCATCCGGCCAGGCGTACGTGTACACTCGTAACTTCTTTTCCTTCCCATCCCGGCCGCCATATATCTATATACAGCCGTTCTCTACTGACTCTACTCTCCCGGCCGAACGCACCCCGTTAAACCCACTCGACTCGGCAGAGAGAATCGTCGAAAAGCGGATATAATAATGCTCGGATATTTTGGAAAAATGCGCGCGCGCCGCATCGACTTTTGCCGGACGGAGATTAAAAGTCACAGCACGAAATCCTGCGGAACCTGGGGATTAAGTCGAGTACTCTCGAGTACTATGTCGATATTGTTATCGCTCGCGTTGATGTACACAATTTATGTGAAACTTGAACCATGCAACGGTATTCCAAGCTCGAATCGTGTGCAGTAATTTTTATTTGATATTTAATTATACGATGCCAATTAAAGTTCTTATTTTTTTGTAGTAAAAGGAAGATCGATTTAAAAAAGAATTATGCAAAGTTGCGTCGTTTTATTAATTCATCTTTATTATTTTAATAATTTAAGAAGAGTTATGTATAATACACTCCAGCGAAGCATCGTCATCGTGGTCTGGTTTTGCGCTCGTCGTGGCCCAGGAAATTTGCGATCGCAAGATCGCAACTGCAAGCAAATACTCGAGGACAGGTATTCGTTACGCGGTTCATAACGCGACCGTGATACTGGCAATAACTCGACCGGGCCTTAATTACTTTAATTAATTAGGAAACGTGGCTTCGTCGAAGTCCGATCTTATGGCGAGCGGTATGTATCTTCTGTATTGCATCGTACGTATACGAACCAAGCCGACTTGTGTGAAAGAGCGGAGCCCGTTTCCATGCCGCGCGTTATATGGATACCTGCCTTCGAAATATCTTCATTAATAATCAATCCTTTCATCTAACTTGGTTACTCTGCAAAAGTCTAGTGCACGATGCTCGCTGTCATTAAATCGAAAGAAAGATATATATTTCTGTATAACTGAACTGCATTTTTCAAGTAACAAATTGGACAAAAGTATTTTACTTATAATTTAAAAATCCTTTCTTCTTAATGTATATATATATATATATATATATTTAATCGCGAGAGAGAGAGAGAGAGAGAGAGAGAGAGAGAGAGAGAGAGAGAGAGAGAGAGAGAGAGAGAGTAACATACTATATATATATATATATATATATATATATATATATAGTACGTACGTACGTACGTACGTAACGTAAGTAACGTAACTAACGTACTAACGTTACCTACTAACCTAAACCTAAACCTAAAACCTAAA
>NW_012130083.1:475201-480231 GCF_000143395.1 Atta cephalotes
GAGAGAGAGAGAGAGAAGGAGAAGGAGAAAACGACATCCAACCTGCGATCTCCCGATAGGCCCGGTTTAATTTCTGATTGGTATTACCACAGCGTGAATTGAACGGTCGGCTCTCCGCGATTATTGCAATCGAATTCGAGGCCGTGAGAGCGAGGGTATTTTTTCACACGCAATTTTTCATCGTGGTGCACGTTATAGTCAAATCGAGCGATCGCAATGCTTTTTTAAGACTGAGAAAAATGAGGAAATCACCGAGCGATGCGATTTTCGAATTGCCGTTAAGCAACGTATTCGGATGAAGCGACGGACGGGATGGCGCGTTCGACCAGGGAAACGCCAAATAAAGTATTCATACGAAATACGTAGATGCACCGGCCGATTATAGGCGGATAAACATTTGTATAGGGAGAGGAGGACACGCGGATACCTGTAACTCGAATCTGGGTTAATGTGTGCGCTTGCGAGTGTGTGTTCGCGCGCGTTGTAGGTACCTGCACGTGTAATCAGTGCTAATGCGTCCCTAATGGTGACTAAATACCAAATCATAGTTTGATGCGCTCCCATCAACGACGCTGCATCAACGAAGTGTTACATCGGCAAACAAAATCAAGCCGGTCGATAACGGCGAGCGCAAAAATCCCACGCCAGCAGACGACAAAACGTGATATTATTGTTGAGAATCAACTACTATAGGCGAACAACGTATTTTCTCGAAAAGTGTAAAGTTTCACGATATATTTAATCCTTTGAGGATTTCATACTATATTCTATTTATTCCCTTTTAAACATATATTTTTATAAATTAGTTCTCGTATAAATCTGCAATTTAAGCGTACAAAAATGTCTAATTATATGAGCTCAACAAACTTTTCGCGGAGACAGAAAAAACAGTTCATTTTACGGCTGGTTTAATCAGACGATAACATCGATATCTCTCGCCTTATTTTCTTTCGCGTAAAAGGTGAACATTAATTTCCTGGTTTAATAAGCGGACCGCGTTTATTAACGAAGCTGCGGCCCGAAAACGGACCGAGCGTGAGCGCAGGTTATTTGTTTCTTAATTAGAAAGAAAACTTTGACTCGCTTCGGAGGCGACGATCATCGTTCCCAACTCCCATTAGAACTCGTTAACGCGGTATTGGAACGATACGTCTCGCGGGAGGGTGTAGCATGGGTCCTCGTTTAATCACGCGAATCCACCCACAGTAAACAATATTAGCAAAACTAGACGGGCTTTTTAATTTCGAAAAAGATTCTCCAAAGAGACTCTTTTTATGGGGCGAATTAAATCCCACGAGTTCGTGTAACGTAAATAAAATATTATATGCTTTAACTTGACAGTGTGCAGTACAATCGCAATGTTAAATACAACATCGCGAAAATAATTATGACAAACATTACGTTTTGCAGAATATGCGTGCGCCTCAATTTTATTTTTATTCGTAACTTTAACGTAACACTGTCCTCCGTTTTAGTCGCAACAATTATTCCGGCGTTTAATTTCGTCGTTAAAATTCTCGAGACGCGCGAATCAGGCGCTCACAATTAATTGTACGACGCAATGAGACAACTATTGCACACGCGACAATGGCAGGGAAAGAGGGGAAAAAAAAATAGAAGGGTAACGGGCTCGCGCCGGTATTAATTTAAACAATAAGCAAAGCGCACCAGTTTTTCCAGTCTGTTGAACAAACTGCTTACGTCTCCGGCCGCGAAAGAACGGCGAGGTGGCGGACTCTATGCAGATGAAAGAAAACTCGTTACAGAGTGACAAGTGCTCAGCATCCTCATAATTATCACATCCAACGTAATTACGGAGTACGTGCCTTATCCTAACCTGACTAACTCCGACTCCATAAACGACTCCCATGCACGGACAAGGCAGGTTTCTTCTTTTATATGCCTCAACGGAACATTTAAAAGGAGAAATTAATAAATAATTAATAAATAATAATTATAATCACTTACTCGCACGTATTTACGCGCCATTTATAAAAATATTATCTTTAGCCCTTGTAAAAATTAAAACATACATGCCTCACTAATAATGCTATAATCTTGACTTTATTGTTGAAATTCATGTTGCGGCTGAAGCACTCACACATTGTACTCGCTACATAATCCCGCGAAATAATCGAGTCAATTATATGGCCGGCCGGAAGTGTCATAAAAAATGCATCTACCCCCAGCGATACGTTATCCGGCGCGTCCGTGGACGACAGGCGTCTCTCCGATATCCACCCACGCATCTAACGGCTCTTCCGGCGAGAGTTTTATTCATAGCATCGTCCCGCTAATATAAAAGCTGCGCATAGAGACATTAAAGTCTTCGCGGTGTAGCTCAACGAAACACTCTTGCAACCATCCAAGCACCCTTTTAGCGATGGGCTAATCCTCGTCGATGAGTACCGAATAATGGTTTGTTGGAGAATCGAGAAGCCCTTCCATTGAACGAATCGATGTATAATTAAGAAGCAAATCGTGTGCTTATATAACGGGATATGTAATCCAGATGGCTCGAATCGGATGGTTAAATCAAAAACGCATTGATTCCTATAAGTGAAATCAAAAAATAGAAGATATATTCTGATTGATTAGTTAGTTTGTAAACTTATTTTTTTTAGATGTTAACTAGCTAAGCTTATGTGATGAAATATGTTCCGAACTCGTCATAACCTGTAAACAGTACAATTATTATCGTATATACAATGTTATTAAAATTAAAAAAGATATTAAAAATGTTTAATTTGAAAATTCAAGATCGCAATAATGAAATTTATTTGAAAAAACTTACTGACTTTTACAGAACATATTGGACGATAAAAAAATATTCTTAAGTTAAAAACACAATTTTCGTAGTGATTGTAGGTACATATTTTACGAAAAATTTGAAGAGCTTTTAAATTTCGTTATCTTTTTAAATCCAAAAGATATTCAGCGAATGCTCGTTGTTACTCTGTGCGCGTTAACAAGACACACATTATATCGCTAAACATACGTAAAAGCGTACATGTGTGGACGCGTGCTTCTCTGTTGGCAGTCGTAAAAAAAAGCGCGCGTACCTTTTCTCTCTCTTCATCGTCGCCTCCCTCATTTCGTCGATATACTACGTACAAGTATCCATACGGTGTATGGAAGTACTCGCGTTATGTACCGACAAACTCAGATCGAGTATGCTTTACGATCGGTTTATTCACGGTCGGCTCGTGAGACGCTTCAAAAATGGCCGATGTGACTCCAGCTCCTATTTTTTATTCCACGCTCCATTCTATTTCCTTATCTCTCGTCATGTCTCTAACGCTGAACGTTTAGAAGTCGTATTTTTATTTTGACTATTTCGAATAAAACAATTTTTGAATTTTGTTTGTTATTTAATTGTCTGGTAACGCAATAAAACTTCACTTCTTATAATCTTTTATTGTATAATAATGCAAAATAAGAAATTTCTTACAATTCGGACATTGTCATTTTCAAGCCAAATTAATAGGGTAAGGTGGTATATAATTTTTGAGATTCAAGTTTGATTCTTTCCACTTTAATCCCCGCCCCTTTTCTTTTAGTATCTTTCACACAATGAGATCAAAGTGACCGAACTTCGAAAATCTTAAAATCTTATTTTCTTCAGAATTGTACATATTCGAAATTATATCATCTTTACAGTGATTTGCTAACAAATAATAGAAAGGTACTCCTCGGCGTATTCTAATTACAACAATTAATGATTTAACGCTTAGGGAGTGAAAACCAGTCATGTCGCTGCATAATCATTTGTAAATGCATGTAACAGCAATCGTGCGGTATTTAAGCGTAGGTAGATGTGCATCGAGCGGACGATAAATCACGATGTGCGGCTTATTATGACTGCTTGTTTATGAGTGAGTTATAGCGAGTAAGTAGGAAAGATCGTAGAAATTATTCATTGTGATATATAAAATATCTTAGGCTTGATGATCATGATTTTGTTGATGCTCGTTCGAAACTGATCATACGATGAAGAACTTTCTGCTATTGATGATCTTGAGACTTTTCTTGAGATTTCATTTCACTGAAAACAGAATTCGCAATAATATCCGCGATCATATAATTACATTCGATGTTAACTCAAATTCAGTAAATAATGTAAATACTCAAAATGATGTTACATACTTTTGCAAGAGCGAGATGCTCTTTTCGCGTGCACATATAAATATTTCACACGTGACACGTAACGAGTGAGTGAGAGTAAAGCTTAAAGGGGTTTCGTACGCATCGCGTCTTGATTTACGCGTGAGAGGCGTGCCCTACGGAAGCCGCAATTAGTTTATTAATAATTAGTGAACGAGCTGCTACATTCATGCGTCACACGAGTGTATGAAGATGCAGCATGTATCAAGAGTTCTCTCTCTGTCCTTATCTCCGGTACGTATTTATTCATTAACGTGAGTGAAAATGTAAGCAGTGTTTTATTATTGCTGTAATTTAAAAATTTCAGAAAAATAATACCTTCCAACGATTGAAAAGAATTGGAAAAACAAAATAATACAATCAATGATGTGACGTCGAATTAATCGTCCATCAAAACAGTTGACAGTTATTAAAGCGCGGATAAAAAATTATGTAAAAATTCATCGTAACGCAGATGTGGATTGGAGAATGTATTGTCCACGAATAAATCATTAATTACCGAAAGAGAAAAATAGAAGACATAAATCGTGTACGAACAGACTTCTGGCCTGGATCACGTTTCTCTCAGGGCGGGGATCGCGAATTTGCTTAGAACGCGGGTGCCGCACACGAGTGCCACGGCTCTGGCATCACGTGCAACGTGATATTAGATCGTATATCGTCGGTAAATATATAGCACAGCCTAGAGAGAGAAAGAGTAAGAGAGAGAGAGAGAGAGAGAGAGAGAGAGAGAGAGAGAGAGAGAGAGAGAGGAGGAGGGAGGGGAGGAGTAAGTAAAGTAAAGTTAGGTTAGGTAGGTAGGAGGAAGTAAAGTAACGAACGTACGTATTGTCTCACCTACAAACACTACTACTTACGTACGTACG
>NW_012130083.1:480401-489027 GCF_000143395.1 Atta cephalotes
GTACTTACTTTTAACTTTTAATTAAACTTATATAGTTGTTAGTAGTATATAACGTAATAGTATAGTACTATACTATACTATATATATATATATATATATATATATATATATATATATATATATATATATAATAGATATCTATATACATACACATATGTATATCTTATATAAGTATTATAGCTCAAAAAGATTCCCGGTCCATCGGCCGCGTCAGCGCGAAACTTTGAAATCGTAGGAAATTAAATTTTTTCCTCGTAGATCCACACTTGGCCGCAAATTCATAAGATTCAATATGCTACGAGCGGGTTACCAAGGCGGGAAAGGCGACGACGTTGGCCACGCGCGAGTATGGAAAGAGGGGACGAGAGGGTTTTATAGTTTACATCAAATACGTGCCCTCCCCTATCCTGCTGTTACGTGGGGGTAGCAAGTTTTACATATACTCTCCCTCTTTCTCGACATCGTTGCATATTTACCCGCGATATATGAACTAATATTACGTAGCACACTAGCACGTGATACGAACATAATGCTACTTCTGACCAGTGTCCTCTTTAATTTTTATTGTTTGAAATATTTTTCAATTGTAAAATAAGATAATGCATGAGTTGCACACGGAAAGTATGTTTTTTGTTAAAGTATCTAAAAATTTAATTAAATATACAGATCTGAACATTTTATTTTGCATCATTAAAATAATTATGTAGGACGTTCAAACTGGTTGATAGAATGTCAAAACTGTTGGTAGAATGTCAAATTTCTTGCAGCACTGCTTGAGATTCTTACAATTATTTTGATGATTGAATAAAATTATTTTTAGATCTGTTTATATAGCTACATTTGTAGATACTACAATAAAATCATTCTTTATGTGTGAGGTTGATAATATAAAAAAAATGTTAGGAAAGAATACGCACTAAATATTTCAATTAAATTAATAAATTTAACAAAATTACGCATAATTTTCCAAAAGCGTTAAACGTATTTTTCAAATATAATAAAAACTTAGAATTTATATGAAAGTTTAAGACGATAGAAGAGACTGACATTTGTTCGCATTCGCTCTGCGCTCGGATCCATCGCTACAGCGAAGCGAGCGAGCAAGCATACTGAAGCTAAAAGGGAAATGAGAATGAATGTAATAATATATTTAATATTCGCCGGGTCCCTGCCTCCTCCACTCTCGGTATTACAAGTCAACCAATATTCTCGCCCCCGTTCTGAATCCTCCCCTTCATCTTCCGCCCATCCCCATTCTCGTTCTCATACCTGCTACCCTGCCGCGTCCGTTATCCCGCGACTCTCTCTTTTCCTCCCCTTTCTCACCCTCTTCTTTCTCTTTCCTCCGTTCTCGTCGACTTTGAAAGTGCACCGACATTATTTCCGCCGTAACCGACGCACCAGCATACGAAGGGTAGAAGAGACTTCTCATGGAACGACAAGAAACAGCAACGATTGCTATGAATCGAAGAAAAGTCGCGGTAGATATGAATTTCATTAACTCGTTGCATTTTTTTTCTCTCATTAAAAAAAGATGTTAGTATCGACGAAACGATCAATTTTGATTAATTAGAGATATTCTGATGAGAAGAGAAGAGAGAGAGGAAATTATGTAACACAAAATTGTTATTTTGCTTTAATTCGATGTTAAGATTTGCTTGTCGAACAAAGTACGTTTAAAAAAAAAAAGAAAGAAAAGAAATACGAATTTTATAGAACGTATAATTTGTTACAGAAGATTAGTTTAAAAGGGAGATAAGCTGAGTGAGACGAGCAAAATTAATAAAGCGGATTGGTCTAATTCTTTTCGTTTGTGTGACACACTCTTCCACGTGTAAACGCATGCTTTTTGCCATAAAGAAAAAGGAAGAAAAAGGAGCCGAATCAGCCCGTAAAATGAGCCCGACCACGACGAAACGAAGGAGAGAGCGTTTGTAGCATGGGGACCAAGAGAGGCATAAAGCATCGTCGAGCGTGTGTACGGTGCAAACACATAATCGAGGGTATTAAACGTAATTAACTACCCCTGTACTAAGCATGTAGCGCGGATACACGGGCGAGGGCGTCTATCGATATATCGATCGATTGCTACGCGCTCGTTGCCAGTAAATGTGTATCGAGGCCCTTTCCATTAGCGTACAAGCGCCGCACTGTGCGTCCCTCTTTTACTTTTGCTTGGACGATGCACCCTCTGTTTTCGCTCGTGGCAAATGCATTACCTGTGCCGTAATCGTCCCGTCTCTCATTATCGATCTACGGATATTTTAATATCAATTTATCGTCGATTCATTGACAAATGAAAAATCTTCCTATCTGATATCTACAAGCGAATTAAAGAACCAAGAATTAATTCCATCCATTTTCATTGATTTGAGAAATTTTTTACTCAAAAATATATATTTAAATATGTACGAATCTGCTTTCTACATATTATACTAATAGTATTCCACTGAGAAAGGTATCTCGACGCGCCCACGCAGTCCGAGGATCCGTGTCGCGTTGTAGCGACAACGTCCGGCCGATAGCGAGTACCTGCGGACTCACTCGCGATACTCAAAGGTATTCGCCTTAAGAATGCACGAGGATTGCCGATCGAAGCATAGCGTGGGCGAGCTTGGCACCGTTGGCGAATTAAGTGGTCGCGATGACACGGATGTAAGTCACGTAGTTGTAATAGCACACTGTATCATACTTATCGACGGCTACGATCCTAGTGGGTTTTGTGCGTGCATCTTTTTTTTTTCTTTTTTTTACAAAGGTATCTTTCCCATAAAATTGCCGTGCATATAAAAGAAGCGGTTTGGACAAGTGTATCCCATCACGATGGAGCCAATTGTCAGCGGCGGCCGTTCGATGTAGCTACGATAACAGAAGGCGTTCTCTCATAAAATCGCGCATACGTGTACGCTTAATAGAATAACGAGTTTATCGGAAGCGACTCAATTTTTTCATCGACTATATCGCTGCATTTCCGCGTTCTCATCGACGATCGATGAAAATCGATGGCTGTGCTCTTATTCTCTTTCCTCTCTCTCTCTCTTTTCGTTGCTCTCATCGTTCACTTTTCAGCCGAGAAACATTGATGTGAACCTAACAAATATTTCGTTGCGATACGTGCTGGGATTCAAATAGAGAGAGAGAGAGAGAGAGAGAGAGAAACATTGTAATTTAATAGATCCATACTGAATTCTTTATCAATTGCAAAAACGTACAATAGGAAGTGTCATCTCGTCTCAATTTTAATACCGCGCTGAATGCGATTAGAATAACAACTATTATCCTTATTTTTTCAGGGCGGTATCAGAAATACTGATTCACGCGCGTTATGATCCTGGCGCTAGCAACCGAGCCGCGGAACCAAGGTCGATTGGAATTCATAGGGTATCGCGCGAACTTTCGAATTTCCCCTGCAATTTCCCTTGCGCGAGCTGAAACGAGGAGAGCCGAATACGCCGCGTGCACCGCGACGCGTCGGAAATCGCGACGAAAATTGCTCCAATACGATGTTCCTCCCCTCCCCCCCCCGTGTCTTTACCAATGTTTAAGCAATGAAAAAAAGGACAAAAGAAATTTAAGCAGATTGCGCGAGGAATGGAATAACCTCCGGAAGGATCACAGCAGCATATCAAAGCCTTCGATTCATATTCGTAAGCGCTCACATTCGCTTATTTCTTTCTTCCTTTCTTTTTAAGATGAAGATCGAACTCAGTATTATCGCGAGTTATCATTTTTTTTTTTACACATACACGTATGTTACAACAAAATTTGCGGCGCAGGCACGCGGACAGGCGGCGACGATTTTTGATTGGCGCGCGACGCGCGCCTGGTTTCGCACCGGCGGATATCCCGGCCGAAATCCGATAAACCGCAAAAGGCTATTTGTTAGAATGAAAAAATCACTTCCTCGCGGCGCGCCCGCGCGCGCTGATAAACCCCGGCGGATCGTATCACCGGCCGCGATACGTCAAAACAGAAATGGCGTGAATTCAATATCCCGATTTCAAACCCGGTCGACATATGCACCGAACTAACCCCTCGCTCTCACCCTCGTTCTCATCCTCATCCTCTTCCCTTGCCCTCCCATTCTCGCCCTCGTTCTCGCCTCGCAACGGCACAAAGACACGCATGTATGTATACATGCTAATGTGACGAACGCGCACGGACGAGAGAATTTCAGTAATGCCATTAGAGTGCGAATATTATAAAGAAACATTTTCAACAGGCTGTCGGATAATAGTCGATTTTTTTGTTCATAGAGAATCGTGTCTTAAAATTCCATCCGAAAAAATTTCAAATTGGATAGATATCATATTTATCTTTATCTTTGAATATCGATCAAATTTTTTTTAATACATCGGGGTAGCGATGATTTGAAATTTTCGATGTGGAAAAGCCGAGCGCATGTTACGTCACATCAAACTGTTATCAAACCATAGCTCGAAGTATCGACTGCGGCTTCGCCGCGTTATCCGCGTGATAAGGGCCTGCCAACCCTTATGAATGCCTCCATTATGCCCTCTCGGGGTATCTTTAGTTCCTCTCTCCGCTTCCTTCCATTTCCACCGCAGCAACAGCGCGCGACTATCCATCCTCGGTCGGCTGTAGATAGCAACGCAAAATTAATGTAACCATTCGTCTAATAACCGCGATAATGAGAGGGTGAGCCGCCGAGTCGCAATAATCGATTGATTAATTACCACACAGATTAAGATACTCCCTCTGTAGAGATTGTTTTCTCGCACGCAAGTATTGTGTGCATTCCTAATCGATCTGTATCGCATTGAGAAAAAAATCGCTAATCACAATTACGCTCGCGATAATGATGAACGTATGGATATTTGTCTATTGCAAAGTGTTAAATAATTTGTCGTACCCCTCTTCTGTACCCCACGCTTTTCCTCTTAATTAAAAATCATGAATTAATCAGATCGTTAGTAATCAGACGCTCGTCTTCTCGCGTAGACGCTTCCTCCTTCTCTCTTTCGCTTTCGCTCTCTCTTTCTCTTCTCTAAATCTCGCTCTCGTCTCTCGCCTCAAATAGACGTCGCAGTGCTTTTACGGTCCCTTTAGCCTTCCAACCCCATCGCCGCGGCGCGTTCGTTAAGGGTGGATTCATCCCCCAAATTAAATCAATTACCATACTAAGGCGGATTTTCGGAAAGCTCGCTCCCTATCTCTTCCCCAGTCCTCGTTTCCGGCCCGTCTTTCGACGATGACGCTTGTCTCGTATCGTTATTTCTCAAAACTGAACTTCCCGCCGAATACGTCGCGTATGAATAATAAATGTGGTACTCTACCTCTTTTGTGTGAAAGCGACGAGGATGAGAAGCGCTTCGACCGTGTCTGCTATACGCGCGTCCCGCAAATTTCATCGCCCGTAACGATGATGATTAAACGATTTTGCGCATAAATTTTGTCTTTGCAGGTATGTTACGGATAGGATATGATGATGTAGTGTTATCGGTACGATTCACAGATCTATGCTCCTTCAATAATCGTTAACTCGATTCGAAGGAGGTATCGATGGGAGTATGTTTGTGCGCGCGTTGCGTCGCAAAGAGCATCCGTTAGTTTGGTTGACCTTTGGTCGGTCGTTCGAATCTCGTTTGACTTTCACTCACGGAGACGCTAAAAGGCTTCGAGGTGTATCAAGGAGATTTTGCTTTTAGCACATTCACGATAAAACGTGTCAAGCGGTCGCAACGACGACTCTCGCGCATCCTCCACCATCTACTTTAGCGCCTCGACACTCCAGGCTAACTCCACGAGACGTCCTTCGTCGCGGCATATTGAGATCCCGTTAAAGCTTATCAGCTGAAACCGCGTGTCGTACATCAACATCCTCCTTTCGTCTGATCTGAATAGACGTTAGGCCAAACGCGGTCGGATAATATGCATCTCGCGACCGAGCGGCTAAGAGCGAAGAGAGAGGAGATGGGAGGCGGAGGTAGTAAAATCCACAAATCACCGAATAAACCAGAACAATGACGTAGTGGGGTCTAGGGTGGTGGAGGACGTGCGGAAAGGGGAGGAAAACGGTGGTTACTAGGGACCTACGCCAAAGCTCTGTAGAAGGGGAACGTTGAGGGCCACTGTACAACGAATCGCGTACCGGCTGACGATAAATTTGTCCGCGGAGTCAATAACAGAGGCTGTTTCTGTGATTTAATGATACCTGCCGGACGCGTCCCCCGTACACACGCTCGAAATGTTTGCCTGTTTTCACTTTTCATCCCGCATGGCGAAAGGCCTCCGAAGCCTTTTCTCTCAACCTCTGCTTTGAGAGCACCCGAAAAATTTTCGGATAAAGAGGGGTCATCTGGAAATTCATTTTTCTGTCTTTACCACATAAATCGAAAATACGAAATAATTACAGTGGAAAAAGAGTCTGGTTGTATTATTGGAATTCTAGTCGAGATAACCGGAATTTTAATTGATATAATCAGAATCTTCTAGTTTGTTCATTTTCAACCAAAGAATTTTCTCAAGATAGTTGTTTTACACGGTGAGATTTCTTTCAAATGCAATAAATTGCTCGTATTATGATTTGCGTTGCAATATGCATTGCTTATGTTTTACGAAATGGATCGCGGTATCGTGGTCGTGATATTGTGGTAATCGTACTATATATAGATTCATGCGTGCAATATGAGATAGACCATGTTGATCGATGCTACTCCTCGAAACTAAGTCGCTTTTGTCGACATGGTCGACAACGATCATCGAGCCATCTCGTTCCCAGAACTTTCCAAGGTTTTTCGCTCTTTCACTCGCGAGATTTCGCCTCGCGCATTTCGCGAATGGCCGATCGCCATTAAGCGGAACAAAACAGCGGAGAAAGTAAGGAAAGAAAGACAGAGAAAAAAAGAGGACGAAGAGCGAGAAGCGCAGCGAACTCGTCTCGTCGAGGGAGACGATATGAGAGAGCGAGAGAGAAGAAGAGAATAGGAGAGGGAGAGGATAGAAGGAGGAAGGGAGAAAGAGCACGCGCATCGTGCCGGCACTTAGGCCTGGCTTTTAATCTTCGAGCCTCGAGAAGAGCTCTAATTAGAGCTGGCTCTAGTTCTAGGTACGAGCCCGGGCTCCGTTATAAGCAGGAGTTAGAGTGAGTACGTCGTGTAGTGGGGGTCGACGGCGGGGGTATGTTTAGTTTTTAGCCGAGCGCGCAGTTACACGCGGTGCTAATTAAAATCTTGATTAATGCACGTGTCCATCAGGGCTGCCTCTAATGAACTTTCACGTCGCCTGCACTCTTAAGTCTACACGAAACCGTGATCGTCCCACCTCTTCGCCGCACCCAAGAGATCGTCCTAATCGTTCGGATGGTGTCGGTCAGATTGTTCATCGTCATGTACTATACGTCTTCCCTTGCATACATTTCGCGCATCAATTTTCCGAACTTTAGCCAAGTTTTCGCTCGGAACGATAATACAAATTGAATCGTATAAGTATCGTATATTATACGATCAAAATGAATCTAATTGTAAGTTCTCGTAACGATTGCACATTAGCACAACTTCCATATCTTGCATGATATCGCAAATGCGTTAAGTTTATAATTCCATCGCGCGTCAAGCATTGCCACTAGAGATTCACGAGCTGAAAACTACAGTGCGCGCGCGGGCGCACATAAAATCAAAAGTTTCCCTTATTTCGTAATTTTCGAATGGCGAGTTTAAATGGAATGCAAATATGACGGCTCGACATAAAGTTTAATTACGCGCTACTGCAAAAAGCAAGAGCTAACACGGCAATTAAAAAATAATTAAACCGCTCGCTCGGTCGCGACGCTGCTCTCTCTCTCTCTCTCTCTCTCTCTTCCTCTCTCTCTTCTAACTCTCTCTAACTCTCTCTTTCTCTCTTTTTCAGAGTCTTCAGGCTTATTTCGCCGGCTTTTTTGAGCGGAAAATAATCGCTGGAATGGCTTTTACCGGTTAACTCGCGAACAAATATTGTGAGTACGCAGGCGGAATACAAATTCATTATCCGATTCATTGCACTTCATAGGATAGTTGTTTGTAACGCTCAAGTGATAGGTGGGCGCGTGAGCGTGAGGGGCTTTAGATCCATCGTGAACAAACGAATGCAAAACTCGCTGCGGAAGTTCTAATATGCGTCCAGGTTGGATTAATGGAGTTAGAGATGAAAGGACTTTTTTAAAGGAATTTCCTCGATAGCCAACGCGCGACACTATTAAATGGCGATAACTTTCTTGTTAACGTGCCGTTGATTAAGCCGTTGATTAAGCCGCAGATTGCGAGCAATCAGGATGCGACTGAAAAATATTTATCGAGTGCAATTGTAAGAGGATATCCCGTAACTAATGCGCTTTCGCGAAATGTAGAGAGAGCAAAACAACGATTGATACGATGCCGATATACATATATCTATAACGAAAAGAATGATTTATCAGAAATTAAAGATCTTTGTTGAAGCACATTTTACAAGACTGTTAGAAAAAATAATCTGTCTTCAGTTGCATTTTACTCATTTAAAAAAATAAATTGAAAAATCTATATGGATCTACGAATAAATCTAGGAATCTGGCCATCTAGGAACGCGAAAACGAAGATACAATAGAAACGCAAGAGAAATTAGGAAGAGAGAGAGAGAGAGAGAGGAGGGG
>NW_012130083.1:491013-493541 GCF_000143395.1 Atta cephalotes
TTTCGTCGTATATCGTTCTCTCTCTCTCTCTCTCTCTCTCTCTCTCTCTCTCTCTCTCTTTCTTCCTTTTTTTCTTTTCATCGGCTGACTCGTTTTCCCGCACCGTCTTGATTTGTTATCACTGAAAGGGACAAACGCGCGTTTGCAAAAATTGGATCTTGTTTTAGACGGCATATTACTACTTACAGCACAATGATAATTGAGGACAATCTCATCCATTCTTTCCGGTAACTTGAAACTAAGAATCCTTTTTTATTCTGTATATATATATAAATTTGATATAAAGTCGAATACATTAATTCCAAAGCGTAATTAATTTCGATAAAATGGAAGCGAAGATCAAAAGAAAAGTTGTACTATTCTCTCTCACTTTTTAATTTCCGTGGTGAGTAAAAGCACACCGTTGATTTTTCACACTAAACAAAGCATTCATTTCGTACAAATAATAGCTATGTTACGATTGCGTCCAATGCTAAAATAAGAACGCGAACTCGAAATGTATGCTCGATTGTTTTTGCACGTAGGATCATTTTTTATTAATCGAACCGGTGCATTTTGCAGTTTTAATCTACCTTGTATTTTAATATCGCATATCGTCGTTGCTTTCTGGACTTGTAAACACAGTCCCACGCCCTGTGTCGCGAACAACTTCGTCCCTCTCTCTCTCTCTCCCCTGCTTTCAATAGCGGGGGAGGGCAAATACGGATGTCGGGTAGCCAGTAGTACTGAATAAATATAAACGATAACCAATAGTATCTGTAAAATTAATAATAATCATGATCGTACCGGGCTTCCTCGTCCTCCTTGCACTCGTCTCCCCCGTCCCGTCCTGCCCCCTCGTTTGCCATCAATCACATCAAAAATTCTGCAACCGGTCGATAAAATGCCGCCGTCCGCGCCAGCCGGAAACCCTCTCTCATTCCGATGAGTTTGTAATTAAAAAATTAATTAAACGAAATCCCAATCGGCATGCTGATTTTTTGCTGTATATGGTCATCGTCATTGTGTACACTCGTGCTGCATATCGCGGGGTCATTATGGCGGCTGGATTTTAACCATTCGTCCCTTTTCAGACCACCCTCTTCGCTCCTGCTCCCTTTCCCCTCTCTCCCCTCGCTCGTTCATCCGATATACATGCGTAAATGCCTATGGTCGATTTATTTGTCTCTCCTCCTCCCCCCTTCCCTCTAGTCTTCCACTCGTGCGCGAGCCGCTGCAATTCGGATAACGTTTTTCCTGTCAGATACTTTCCCTCCGATTTACATTCCCTGCTCCCTCTATTGCAGAAGTTGAGTGTTTAGCGATTCACACGTGCTTCTTGCCTCCCTCTCTCCCTCTCTCCCTCCCTTGTACGTCGCATCGCTAAAGGGTTCGTTCTTTCTTCTCGTTCGTAAAACCAGTAAATTTCGCGGCACCGAGGGGTCGACGAAATGACCAATCCGCTATCCCGAAGGGCCCAAAAGAGATTTGAGAATCGCGTGAAATTAAATAACTTCCACAGGGAAGTTCAACGACGGCCTAAATTTATACCGTCGAAATAAATTGCGTCCACCCGCGGTCACATTCCGCAGACCGGCACTATTTTAACTATACGCGAAGGTCCAACTTATTTTACCAGGAGAACAAAAAAAGTCAGAAGAGAAACTGTACTCGGACTCTCGGAAAAAGAGGGACGAGACTAGTTTATATCGAGCCATTTGCAGTACGACTCGACAGCACGAATTGTTGGCGCGATTTAATTTGATTCCACTTAATTGGGGAGTTAACAGTTTGTTTAACAACTTGATAGATTAGCTCAATACATTTGCGTTTAACGTTAAAATACGATAAAAGATTGCAGCTTTTTAATTGTAGAGAAAATGTATTCAGTAGTAAGATATCGAGGTTAATTAAATTGAAGAGTTTATAAAAATTGAGTCCCGTAACTTTCAAACAAATACAAGCCCTCGACGAGTAAAATATGTACAAAAATATCGAGTGTTTTATAGGAAAGCATTTAAGGTATAGTCGAAAATCGTGGAACGAAAAAAAGGGAGAGCGAGGAAAGGGCGGGCCGCAACTACGAAAAGGTGCGACGAAGGCACGGAGGAAAGAGAGAGAGAAGCTCTCTTTTATTAAACGAAAAATTGGATCGTGCTTGTCGGAATGCAATATTTCGACGGATTCATTTGGTGGAAACATTTCTTCCTCGGGAAAAAATTCAATCAAATCCAGAAGGTGAGAGGTAGTAGCGAAGGGAACGGGTAGAGAGATGTAGGAGGTGGCGGGGATGCAAACACGCAAACGGCGGTTGGAAAGATAGACAGGGAAATAGGTACAGAGTTGCTGGATGCCAAAATAAAATATTCACAAAATAAGATTCTCTTGGGATGTATCCAAAAATTGGTGTCTTGGTTGGCTAAACATCGAAAAAAAAGAAGAAAAAAATTTGTTATTCAACTATCAAATTTTTGGTGCAAAAAAAAAGTCGATTAAAAATTAGAGCAACTTATTTCTGGCTTCCAGTCTTTTGTAATTAAACATTGTGT